>NW_015505509.1:370242-378627 GCF_001515645.1 Sinocyclocheilus grahami
ATATATATATATATATATATATATATATAATATTATTATTATTATTATAATCTGCATATCTAAATTTGCATTGTTATAAATTGCATACTTGTCATTGATTTAATTTTAATTTGATTTTTATTAATTTTATCACTGTAACATCACTGTAGGCATATGCTCTCGGTTACATTAGATAGCATTATATCATAACCTGCATTATTTTTAATGTAGTACAGTATTGGGATTGTAAGGTATTAGAATGCCTGAATTTCACTTTTATTCTTTCATATTCATCACACACATTAATCCATCCATCCATTTCTTCATGTACCTTTTCACCATGACTAATGGGGTTCATGGCAAAAACCTTCCTATATTTTCCTCTCTGGTGGGTCCATTTATGTCTAATTTTCCTTTCATTAAATGAATCTATTCTCTCTTCCTTCTCTTTGCTCTTTCCTGAATGTCACAGCAGGCATATGAACCAATCAATCAAGAGAACATTTACCACTATAACATCATGAATTATTGGCATTTTAATGTATCAGTAGTATAGCCTCACACTTCCTATATATATCTATAACCTACAGAGGTTCTGTGTGGCAAAACACTTAGACATTATGCCACCTAATTCATTGTATCCAGGCTGCACTTTTGTTCACATGCATATGAGGTGAATGAGAATGAATTCTAAAGAAATCTGATATAGTAATAAACCTCTGCTCAGAATGGAAACATTTTACAATATCACAGTCTATTCCAATCACATGCTGCAGGGGCTCGTTCCCATACTGAAATAGACATGGCTGAGTTGCAGCTATGCATGCAAAGGGTGAAGTTATTCTTAAGGGGATGTTTTCCACGCAGCACAGATGGACACAAATCATACTCGTGGTGATTCACTGATTGATTTACTCTTCAATGGTGAGGGAAATGCCTTCTGATGACCTACAGAATAGAGAGAAGGTGGCGGATGGGCGCTGAATCTAATACTTTAACAAAGTCGTACTGTAAAAGCACTCATGTATAGTGGCTGGCTAATGCTATTTATGCATCAGAAATGAATTTTCAATGTATGCAGCTATGCTTAGTAAACACTTTAGGATCATTTTGGATCCTTTGCAAACCCCAAAGCTGTTTCTTGTGCTGTAATGGCTGTGATTTATCCTTTTGTTTTGCTTTTTTGTTTTAGGAACATGCTAGGAATTCATTCGAGGGCTTTGCGCCTTTCCTCTAAACATTGAAAAAAAGATCCGTCACATCCAGGCGCACATTAAATACATCATTTATTACAGAATACAAATGGCATTACACTTGTATTTCATAAATACCACTAATATAGACAAATATAGCTGAACGTACTTCACTGTAGTTCAACAAAACAGTGATAAATCTTGTGCGAAAGTAGCTCAAAGAAATGTAAGTAAACATCAAACTGGAACAATATTATATACAGTACACATGCCATGAATTAAGCACTTCTAAAAACGTTGTTTAGTGGGAAGCTTTCTTTGAACTTTTGCCTACCAAATGTTCATTTGCATTATGAATTTGAAATCTGCTCTTATATCATTAAAGCAATATTCAGGGCATTTTTAATCACATCTTCATGCATCAGGCTGTCCACACTGTGTCTGTACTTACAAATGTGACAATTAATCTCCTTCTAGGCAAAGTATGCTTTCCAAAATGTCTGTTTCAAACTGTTAAGCAGAACTCTACAAATTTGTATGTATTTGTTAAACTTACAATTGAAAAAAAAAAACTTAGTGCACATTAAATGCTGAAGGTGACATCAATATGATGTCTTTAGCGTGACATTAACTCCAGAGCATTGCTTAATTACAAAGATGAAAGTGCAATTCATGGCAATTTGCATGCAAATAATTTGATACCCATGTCTAAATGAAAGACATTTATGAATGTAAACACTTTACTCAACAGGTTAAGCGTGTCCACAGAGAAGGCAGTATTAATATAAATTTCTAACACAACAGTAAATCACATCGCCACAATCAAAGCAAAGATTGCACAAATATTTCATTTAGCACAAGGTGGTACAGGTCAGAGTTTCACACGGGAGGCTACTGTGATCTACATGCAGAGAAAATCCTTCCCAGAAGGGTGCAGTGTTAACAAATCTGTCCAAGCCGTCACATTCACTTTCATTTACTTAAAAAGGACATGCATGCTGTTGCTTGGTATAGTCCAGTGTTTACAGTGACAGAGCATTCTTTTAATCTCTATAGTTTTTTTCTAACATTTACATATACATTGACCATGTTTGACTTATGTTTCCAATGTAAAATCTTGGTCAGATTTAGAGTGCACCCTTTTAAGAAGCTGATTTTAAACTGCACTTTGTTGTAATGCTTCAGTGAAACAGAAATATTGTTTTATCAGCACATTTTATCCATGATAAGTAAATGTGTAGAAATGTTTGAAATCCTCAAAGCATTTTGCTTTGCACATAAAATCAATCAAGACCACAAAAAGCCACAACTAATACGAAGAGATATCCTAAAGAGCAAAGTTCACAGTTTTCGACCGCATAAACAGGCTGCACAGTAACAGAGAGACACTTGTTAAACGGTTTACCACTAACGCAGTTTATGATATGCATGGAACATTAGATTAAACGCCAAGGTCAGAAATGTGAGTGAGTGAGGAACAGGGAAATTGCTGTGTGCTTTGCACTGCATGCATTAGCTGAGCCTGACATGAAACCTGATGCCTCCTAATTTATTTATCTTTCTAGATAATGTTTTTTTTTTTTTGAGAGGGAGTCACATAATGACTTTGATAAACACTGATTCTCAGGGATTTACACGGAAGCTTGATGGACTTAATTGTACTGGAAAATGTTAAGAACATTCCTAGGGTGACTAATTAGGATTTGGCAGCATTCAGGACTGTGCCTGCTGAGGGACGCGAAATGACATAACGCAGATCAAAACAGGCCACCAGAGAAATTCTGTTATCATACACATTTTAAGCAAGAGACAGAGAATTTGTTTATGCTGTGAGAATGTGATATTGTGCGTTAGCATAGAATGGTTTATTTTTGTAGACTTCCATCTAAGGATACTCAGCTTAAGCAATCACATGACTAAAAGACTGAACTATATAATTCAGCAATTTCCTTAAACAAGCTGGTATGAACATGCGGTTTCTCTTCCTCTTTCATTGTGGTAAGAGGTGTTGTTTCTGTGCTGAGTTACCAATTGGGTCATTTTTAACCCAGACATTTTTAGATGTACTCTAGACTAGTTAGAACAGAGCTGTGGCAGGTGTAAGAATTTTTATGTGGTGTATTTTTTTTTATGTACCATCAGAAATGGCCTGTTTTACAGAAGTGAACCTGATACTTTATGTGAAGTAATGCTTGTTGTAGTCTGAATGCCTGAATGATTTAATATTTAAGCTTCCAAATTGAACTAAGTTACAGTGAAAATGCTTCAGACGGCAATACCTGATTTAATCTGTTGATCTAATGCAAGCAAACATTCTTTAAAACTGAAACTCAGTTCCTCACTTTATGCAAGATGACAGAAACATGACTCAGGAGGGAGGTCCCTTTACTGAACATCCACTTCAAAGTTCTTTTTCATTGCTATCAAAGAAATACAATCTCTGTGAGCATTCCTGTTCATTTAAAACTGAATTGCTAAATATTTTTAGCATCTAGTTTGTTGTTTTCTTTAGCTGAAACTACTTTTTGAGTGTGCAAACCTATTCGAGTGGTGAAATGAACCAACAGAGCAAGTGAACCTAAGAGAAAGCAATGAGGTAGATGAAGAAAACCAATGTTTAAAAAGTCCCTTTTTCCAACACACACCTATTATTGGTCACTTACCAGAAGAGGGTTAACCTGTCCTTATGTGACACATTGAGAAGTCACAGTAGAACGAGCCAGGACTCGCAAGGTGATTTACAACACACTCGTAAGGTTTTTACTGCAGTTCCCATTAGAGTCCATTTTATCTGCTGACATGCGTCCCTCTTTCTCAAAGTTGCCCCCAGCTGGGTCACTGTCCTCTGAGCTGCCTTTGCTTCGCCCTCGGTGCTCACTTTGCCAGCTGTGTCCACTGTATATATATCCATTGACTGGCCTAACATTAGGGTAGCGTGACCTGTTGAGGCATAGAATCTCCTTGAAAGCGTACCTAAACTCTGGACTTCTACAGTAGATCAGTGGGTTAAAGGCTGAGTTAGCGTAACCTATCCAGTTTAAGATTTTGAATATAGGGTCAATATGGTCAATTTTTTGGGATTTTTGTTCATATATGGCCCTGACCACATTTAGTACAAAAAACGGGAGCCAACACAGCGTGAATATACCCATAATGATGCCCAAAGTCTTCAAAGCTTTATGTTCCTTCAAGCAGAACTTGGGCTTCTTGGCGGTCCTTGCCTCACAGTGGCTGCTCGCCACCTCTTGAATTTTGCCATTGTTCTGAGCATGAAATCGTCCCTCACTTTTGTATATCTTCTTCAGCTGCTTCTTTGCCTCCTGGAAGACGCGGCTATAGACAAAAATCATAATGACCAGAGGGATGTAGAAGGAGATTATGGATGAGATGATGGCGTAAGTGGTATTGGTGTGAAAGTCACAGCAGGTAACATTCATCAAGCAGCACCTTGCTTTTGTACTATTGGCAATCCACCAATCCATATGGATGGGCAGGAAGGAAATGAGCCCGGCAATGACCCATACCAGCAGCACAATGATGCAAGCTCTGCACTTGGTCAGTAAGGACTGGTAGCGGAAGGGGGATGTTATGGCTAGGTAGCGATCCAGAGCGATGACACAGAGCGTCTCGATACTGGCCGTGACGCACAGAACATCAGTGGCCGTCCAGAAATTACACCAGAATCTGCCGAAGTGCCAAGTGCCAAGGTTGATGTTAAGGGCGCCAAAAGGCACCACCACCAATCCCATGACCAGGTCTGCACACGCAAGTGACGTAATGAAACAGTTTGTGACGGTCTGAAGTCGTTGGAATCGGCCAATGGCTGTAATCACCAAGACATTGCCAAAGACGATGACCAGAACAAGAACGGACATGAGTGTGCCCAACAGTACCATCTGTGGTTCGCCAATGTTAGACTGGGTGTCATTCAGAGATGGAGATGCAGTGGTGTTTGCCATGACCTGAGAGATTGAAAAGGAAAAGCAGAAATATACTGAATTAGTTAAGAAAAAATTAAAACAAAGGCTTGTGCACTGAGCAGTAAACCGCTTTTTTTTTTACAAACCTCCAAAAATGACTTCCACCTCCACTCCTCCTTCCATACAAAGTTACAGCATGCTTTTAAGGTTTATAGGTTTGTTACGAACGAGTAGATCCTCCCCAGCTTTATCTTGCATGCTTATCTCTTTCTCTCTCACTTTTGCTCTCTCTTCCTCTGTCACCACAGCACTTTTCTCAACCTCTCTCACACACAGTCACTCTGCCGAGCAGTGTTAGGTTAAGTGTGGCTTCCAGGCTATTTGTCAGAGCCCTTATAACATTCTGTGATGACATCATAGCTGACTTCCAGCCAATGAGCTGAGAGTGTGGTGAAGGCTGTACTGCTGCTACAGAATTAAGTAGCAACATCCTGACAGCTACAGTGAGACTTGAACTGAATGTGAAACAGTTCATGCAGACTAGTTTTAAATATATATTTTCTGGTTTAATACATTGTTTCTGGCATTTATATTTGTTTGTGTTCTGTAACTCATGAATAAACTGTAAGTGCTTTGGAACAGACAAAACTAGCCGACAATATTCATAGTGTAAAATGCCAGGTTTATTGGGAAGCTAGGAATCGAGCTAGACCAGAGGTGAATGCAAAGAATATGAGGAAATTTGTTTGTTTGTGTGTGTGTGTGTGTCTGAATGTCCAGAACCAGATGTCCAGAATCATGCCTCCAGCACTAGAAAGGCCATATGCCATTAGTGTTTTTATCTGATTGTATAACTTGAATGAAATGAACCAAACAGTTATGCTTAAAAATGAAAATCACCCAAAAATGAAAACAGTTGCTGGTTCCCATTGTCTTCCATAGTATGGGAAAAAATACTATAGAAGTAAGCGGAATGGGGGGCAACTGTTAAGTTGCCCACATTCTTCAAAATATATTTTTTTATGTTCAGCAGAAGAAAGACATACAGATTTGGAACACCCTGAAGGTGAATAAATGTATTTCAGTGCTTTAAAATCACCACATTTTCAAAAACATTTTATTTAACTTCTTTTAGTTATTCACATTATGTTCTTCGAATATGTTCTTAAAATTGTAACTTAAAAAAATTGTATTTTCTTATATGTATTTGTGACATTTAATGACCTAGAGCAGGGGTGCCCAACCCTGGTCCTGGAGATCTACCTTCCTGCAGAGTTCCGTTCCAACCCTTATCAAACACACCTGTCTGTAATTATCAAGTGCTCCTTCAGATCCTAATTAGTTGGTTCAGGTGTGTTTGATCAGGGTTGGAGCTAACTCTGCCGGAAGGTACATCTCCAGGAACAGGCTTGGGCACCCCTGACCTAGAGTGTCTACGTAGTCAAAAACAAACAAATAAAAAAATACAGTGTTTATTTTTCTGTGTGCTCTCTGATGGCCATGGACTGTGCTACAATGTGGATATGAGGTAAAGATCAGATAAAATGTAGCAGTGTCATGTCTGCAGAGATATTAGAGGACGGGTCTGTGAATTTGAGTAAAATGGCTTCTTTTGAACATTATTGTGGAGAAGGAGGATGAGTGGGAATGTGACACATGAATGGGACTACAGCAGGGACGTCCAATCCTGCTCCTGGAGGGCCACCTTCCACCAGAGTTTAGCTGCAACCCTAATTTAACACACCTAAACCAGCTAATAAAGGCCTTCAAGTTCACTAGACCTATGCCCTAATCCCTTCAAAGGGTTTACCCTCCGGAGTGAGAGCTTTGAAGGGTTGAAGGGTGTAGGGGACCAAACAACTGTTTCTTAAAGTGTCCTTTTGCATCATTATCCCATGCCCACACGGAGGCGGCGTCATCATTGAAAGAATCAGCGCAAGGGATCATGGAGGCCTGAAGTGTCCATCAGTTGTACCCTTCAAAATCCTACATTCCAAAGGGCCCTTTGAAGTGGCCAGTTTTAAACACTTCAGTTTGGAACGACCCTTCAATATGGCGGCCATGATTGTTTTCACTTATGGGGGTGCTTGTTTGTACAGTTGTCAAATAAAGCTGTGATAACTTAATTATTAGTTGTTGAGTCCATAAATCTAGATTTCTTTATTCTCAAGCCATTGAACATTGAGTACCAGGTGTTGATTTTTGTGTGCTTGTAATTTTTTTATATTTCTCTGTAGCTATAATTTATTTTATTTCAGTTTAGTTTTTAGTAATTTAAGTAACTCAAATGTATGTTGATTTTCTTCCAGATTGCCAAGATAACATGGCTTGTTTTCATAATTTTTCTTCTTCTAATATTTCAGTTTTATTTTATTTCCCCTTTGTTTTAATGAACAAAAATGTTTTAACTTTAGTTTACAGTAACGCTGTTGAGTACAATGAGGTATTGTCTCTGCGTTATGTGAGACCTCTGTTTATGGAATGCTTGGTACCAGTAGTTCCTGAAAAAGATGATTAAAAAGTAGCTTGTTTGCCACCAGCTCACAAAGGCCCATCATTTTAATGCTTTGACCAGTTGCATGTTCTACATTTAAAAGTGTTAAAACATTTTAAAAACCCTTTAAATGTTACCATAATCATTGAGGGTTCAGTCTGGATTGATGATCCAAAAACTGGTACGAGTGATCTATGAACTGAAAAATAACTGAGAATGCATTGTCAGCAGAGCTCTTATGCGCAAATTGCTCGAGGACCAAGTAGTAAATGTACTGATAAGTGCTCTGGGTAACAAATCGTGTCTGCTAGATAAGATACAGTATATAAAGTTAAATACCTTAATGTTTAATCTTTTTGGAGAAACTGGTCATCCTGAGTTTAAACAGGAACAATCAGGAATTCAATTCCCTTTTTTTTTTAAGTGAGACAAACATGACCATGTCAACCAAATTGTTTTACATATCAAATTTTATGCAAACAGGAATGTCTTTGTAGCGAATCAGCTCATGGGGAAATATGAATAATTAATCATAACTAGTTTGTAATTGTAATTAATTATAAATATTTAGATCCGCTGTAGATATTTAGCTGACCTCTCAGGGTCAACTGTCTGTCAATTCTAAGAACGTTAATTTCCTGGTTAAAGGAAATAACTTTCTTACTGTACAACTCTACACAGAGCTTGTAGCATAAATCTGCATGATTAGGGACTCCAGTTATGAGCAAACAATGAACAACGCCAAGTGTGATACAAGTAAGACTTTATTAACTACATAAACACTTAAACTAGTCTAACA
>NW_015505509.1:378792-384627 GCF_001515645.1 Sinocyclocheilus grahami
AGGATGACAGGAATGGGTTCCATCATAAGCATGCATAAAATAGTCTAAAAATATCAAAGACAACATACACCATGACCTGAAGGATACACTGTTCATTCAAAGAAAGGTTTTCCTATTAATTAATTAGTAGAAAAGTCAATTTCTACTGTGCCTTGTGCCTCTTGCTATGGAACATGCAGTGATTTTCCCTGCTCATATTCCATTAGGTCGTAAATGTATCTGGTGTCAGGGTTGCCATGGTAACCAGGGTCCTGGGCATTGTTCACAGACAACTTGGCACCCAGTATGTTTATTGGGTGAGGGGTCTGTGAACGTTTGTTAATCTAATTAATAATTGATTTGTTAAATCAAATGAAAAATGGTGTGTCTGATTGGTCCAGACGCTACATCTTTGATGAATAGAAAGTTTAAAAGAACAGCATTTATCTAACATAGAAATTATTTCTAACATTATAAATGTCTTAACTGTCACTTCTGATCAGTTTAATGCATCCTTTGCATACTCTATCTATTAAAGGCAAAATACAAACAGTGTTGCCAGATTGGATAGACGAGCTCACCAAAACCTACCCACTCCAACAAAAAAAGCACCCAAAACTTTAACTGTCAAAATAATTAGGTAGAATTGTATTTCCATTTCAGTCAAGGTTGATAAGGACCAGTTTGTAACTCCTCAAAACAAAATAATGATGACAAAATAATTTAAAAATAGACAAATTTCCCAGGAAAACAGATCAAATCAGGCCAAATACAGGGCAAAAAAAGACAATGACCAAATATGACTAAAATATGCAGGCAGACACTGCCATGTAAAAACAGTAATCAATGAATTTCCCGATGCTCTAGAAACTCAACAGTCAGGATAAACCAATTTAAATGCAAAAAGTGATCATTATTTCACACTCGTTCATGCACACACCATGACAGCCAAAACTGTGTTATTCGTTGATACATACTGCACGATAATCTGAAAATTAAAAAAATTAACAATAATAATGCACTTACCTTCGTGTCGCACTTTAACTTCAAACAGAATTAGAGGAAGCCTTTTGTGAATATTGTAGAACATAATACAGAACTTTGCACAGTTAAAACTAATCAAGTCCAGCTGCTATCAATATAGAAAGTAAAAGACGTCCTGATGCAGGACAGCATGGTATTCAGTTCCAATTTTGAACAAATTATTAAAGTGTGCTCTGATTTCAGAGTTAAAATATTAGAGCCTTCATGTCAGCTCCCTCCACAGGTGTAATTCACATTTTGAGAGTCGAGTCACTCTCCCACTCTAGCGAACCGTGACTTTTGAACCTTGGCCCTCTCCCCCTACCCTCGTCGAGGGGGAAAACCGACTACCAGCCTAGCTTACAGAGTCTAATTCTAAAAGTCATCTTTGACAATTCCACCTTTGAAACAAGATCATCTTAGAATCTAACCGAACCAGCGACTCTGGGCGGGTCACATGGTGTGATGCCTTTAAGGTCGGAGAAGATCCCCGCCTCTTAAGACGAGCTTGTACAATAAGAAAGGCCGGTATCCCAAGTGGGAGTTTTGAGATACTGGGGAGTTTTATGACTCTTTGTGAGGAAGCGTGGTAATTTGCATATGGAACTTGAATCGAAATTACTAAAGATTCTCAGGACACTAATATATTGCCTATGTACCAACATATAATATACACGCTTGTTTCGATCATCAGAAGGCGTATTCATAGATACTAAACATGGTAGGATTACATATAGGTAGGATGACAGGAATGGGTTCCATCATAAGCATGCATAAAATAGTCTAAAAATATCAAAGACAACATACACCATGACCTGAAGGATACACTGTTCATTCAAAGAAAGGTTTTCCTATTAATTAATTAGTAGAAAAGTCAATTTCTACTGTGCCTTGTGCCTCTTGCTATGGAACATGCAGTGATTTTCCCTGCTCATATTCCATTAGGTCGTAAATGTATCTGGTGTCAGGGTTGCCATGGTAACCAGGGTCCTGGGCATTGTTCACAGACAACTTGGCACCCAGTATGTTTATTGGGTGAGGGGTCTGTGAACGTTTGTTAATCTAATTAATAATTGATTTGTTAAATCAAATGAAAAATGGTGTGTCTGATTGGTCCAGACGCTACATCTTTGATGAATAGAAAGTTTAAAAGAACAGCATTTATCTAACATAGAAATTATTTCTAACATTATAAATGTCTTAACTGTCACTTCTGATCAGTTTAATGCATCCTTTGCATACTCTATCTATTAAAGGCAAAATACAAACAGTGTTGCCAGATTGGATAGACGAGCTCACCAAAACCTACCCACTCCAACAAAAAAAGCACCCAAAACTTTAACTGTCAAAATAATTAGGTAGAATTGTATTTCCATTTCAGTCAAGGTTGATAAGGACCAGTTTGTAACTCCTCAAAACAAAATAATGATGACAAAATAATTTAAAAATAGACAAATTTCCCAGGAAAACAGATCAAATCAGGCCAAATACAGGGCAAAAAAAGACAATGACCAAATATGACTAAAATATGCAGGCAGACACTGCCATGTAAAAACAGTAATCAATGAATTTCCCGATGCTCTAGAAACTCAACAGTCAGGATAAACCAATTTAAATGCAAAAAGTGATCATTATTTCACACTCGTTCATGCACACACCATGACAGCCAAAACTGTGTTATTCGTTGATACATACTGCACGATAATCTGAAAATTAAAAAAATTAACAATAATAATGCACTTACCTTCGTGTCGCACTTTAACTTCAAACAGAATTAGAGGAAGCCTTTTGTGAATATTGTAGAACATAATACAGAACTTTGCACAGTTAAAACTAATCAAGTCCAGCTGCTATCAATATAGAAAGTAAAAGACGTCCTGATGCAGGACAGCATGGTATTCAGTTCCAATTTTGAACAAATTATTAAAGTGTGCTCTGATTTCAGAGTTAAAATATTAGAGCCTTCATGTCAGCTCCCTCCACAGGTGTAATTCACATTTTGAGAGTCGAGTCACTCTCCCACTCTAGCGAACCGTGACTTTTGAACCTTGGCCCTCTCCCCCTACCCTCGTCGAGGGGGAAAACCGACTACCAGCCTAGCTTACAGAGTCTAATTCTAAAAGTCATCTTTGACAATTCCACCTTTGAAACAAGATGCTATTCCAGCCTTAATGCGGTCACATACCAGACGAGAACCCATGTAGGGTTGCACCATCCATTCGTAAGTTCTTACTTAAATGAGAATGTTAAATCCACACTAGAGGCTTAGTAACTACTAGCTAGTTTGTAACTAAATCTGTACATTATTCGGTTGTACCAGTTGTTCGTAAGGCAGGCCGTAGCTGGTAGTTTGTAAGCTCTCCGTAAAGTAATGCGTAGTCGCATAATATGACGTTTATCCTAAATGATCCAATAGTAGCCTTCAAATACGTATAATAGAGTATGAACTTGTTTAAATTCTGTGAATTTTAATTTATTCTACATTCTAACTTATTTTGCTTCATGTAACTAATGGTAAAGAGAAGTTGCCATTAAAAACGATGCTACTTAATCATGAATGACATTAGCCAATAGGTAAGCTATTTTTATATGTTAACATTCAGAAACTGTAATTGAAATAACGTAAGGATCAATAAATACTGAAAGAAAAAAACATAAGAAATGGCATTTATTTATTATGGCTGATTTCATTTGACATGCACAACACAGACCGAAGCACACAGAGGCGCGCTGTAGATGGGGTGTTGAAGAAGCACTAAAAAAAGAAAAAAAGTAAGTTTATTCATATATTTTTCTCTCTTTTAATATGTACGCAAGCGTAAATGTCAGCAGCATCATATATGTCTAAAGGTTTGAAGGTTGTCAAAGAAGAGCATATTGATGCAGTTCACTCAGTCTTGCTATTTTATTCCAACCGCTAAGCCACGGTCACACTGCACTTTTTGCTCCATTGACTTCCATTCATACGCATGCGAATGCATCAGACCGGAAACGCAAGCCCGTGTGAAAAATTTTCACATTTTGCTGCGTTCCAAAGTTCAAACTTGGTGAACTCTGGCCTGCGAATTCGCATCATGTGATACTGTGTGACCAACGGCAGATCAAAACAATTTCGCATGCTCAAAGTCTAGTGTGACCGCGGCTTTACTCTTGACCGGACGCTTCCGTAAATATTTAGTTGGAATGTAGAGTTACATTTAAAATAAGTATAATGGTGCAATGCAAAAATATTTAGTAGTGCATAAGCTGTAACTTAGTGTCTTTTTACGTCAAAACTACGTTACGTTGTAACTTGCGCACAGCTGGTGTCCTTTATATTCGAACACATTGTTTTCTACATGCGCACCGGCGGCACCACCGGCCTCCGTGCTTTGACTACAATAGACCGCACATTCTCATTCTGTTTGCTCTGGGGTTTTTTTTTGTTTTTTTTAATCACAGAACTTAAAACTCATTGACACCACTTGCTCATTCTTGAAATGAATGTTTGACTGTTTGGAGAGTATAGATTAAAGGTTTTGGACTGCCATCTCGAACTGAACGCGACGTGTCCGGTGTGCGATAAGTTGCCCTGAGCTGCATTCACACTAGCAGCGACTTTTTGTCGCCAGGGGCTGGCGATGAGATTTGCTAGTGGGCGTTCTCAATACTGGTTGCCTTGACAGCGAATCAGGTTTCTTGCCACTAAGTACAAACATTTTGGAGGCAAAAGACTAAATACAATCTAAATCTAAATTAAATCCGTACATATAAACAAAAAATTTATGAGAAATAGAGCCTACTTTCTACTATTGCAAATGTTTATCTACGGCGCTGAGAGGAGAATGATCACATGAGCTCTACAGTCTTCTTTCCTATTGGCTTTCGCTCCCGAAAGTCGCTCTTCATTTGCATAAAGTTGAAGGATTCTGAACTTTGTCGCGTCACTGGACACGCCCCATCCGGTCGCCAACGGTCGCTGTCGCTCGTGTTGTCGGAAATCGCCAGCTCTCTATTGAAATGAATGGGATTGTGTCGTTTTGTTGTTGCGTGTCGCTTGTAGTGTGAACGGGGCTCTGGACTCACGCATCACGCGGCGCTGCGCTGCGCTTCTCATCCATTGTGCGACCGCCTTTCAATAATGCAACAAGAAAACAGCACAGCAAGAGTCACTGATATCACCAAAATAAAACATAGCTAAAGTCAAATGAAAATCCTCATTACAAATGCATCATCACACAATCGGTCTGTACACAAAACCAACAAATGTAATGTTTAAAGGGGTCATGTGATGCAATTTCAATCTTTCCTTTCTCTTTGAAGTGTTACAAGCTCTTGGTGCATAAAGAAGATCTGTAAAGTTGCAAAGACTAAAGTCTCAAATCCAAAGAGATATTCTTTATAAAGTTAAGAGTCAACCAAGCCTACCTAAAATGGCTCGTATTAAACACGCCCCCACATGTCTACTTCACGATGTGGGAAGGTTTGCATAATGCCACCCAAATGTTCACGCAAAGAAAGAAGGCGTAACTTTTATTGTGTCGCTTGTAGTGTGAACGGGGCTCTGGACTCACGCATCACGCGGCGCTGCGCTGCGCTTCTCATCCATTGTGCGACCGCCTTTCAATAATGCAACAAGAAAACAGCACAGCAAGAGTCACTGATATCACCAAAATAAAACATAGCTAAAGTCAAATGAAAATCCTCATTACAAATGCATCATCACACAATCGGTCTGTACACAAAACCAACAAATGTAATGTTTAAAGGGGTCATGTGATGCAATTTCAATCTTTCCTTTCTCTTTGAAGTGTTACAAGCTCTTGGTGCATAAAGAAGATCTGTAAAGTTGCA
>NW_015505509.1:385026-394984 GCF_001515645.1 Sinocyclocheilus grahami
ACTAGAAATCAGTGGTTAAGTTGTATTTACAACACTGTTCCAGAACAGTTCAACCCAAATATTCAGATGTGTGCAGCACATTTTATGGAGGACTGTTTCCTGATCCTAGTAGAGTAGACTACAATGCGGCTGTTCTGACTCACAGACTGTAAGTACGTTTAAATATTTAAAAGATTTGTCACTGACGATTCAAACGCAAGTTTTGAGCAGTGTAGAGTAGCCATTTCTCCGATCACAAATGCAGACATGCTTTTATGTTAACGCGGTGCGATGCAACGCATAAAAATACAGTATAAGTCATTATAATCCGTAATTATGTCCCCACTGGATGCAACAAATGCCTCGTTTATAATGGGTATTAATGTTTTTGTCTTGTCGCTCCGGCCGGACAGGGCATCACAGAATGGTAAGGGGCGTAACATTTCTGTCACATGCTTGAGGTATTCGGCCAATCACAACACACTGGATAGCTGGCCAATCAGAGCACACCTCGCTTTTCAGACCGATGAGCTTTGTAAAAATTGACGCGTTTCAGAAAGGCGGGGCATAGAGGAGAAACAATAATGTACAGTATGTGGAAAATAATGTGTTTTTTTAACCTTAAACAGCATAAACACATTTCATTACACCAAATACACAAAATAATGTTCTTTTTAGCAGCATCATATGACCCCTTTAATGTAAGCCAACACATCATGACAGCGCTCACAGCAAAACAACTTAGCGACAGACACTTCATTACAAACAAGCAGTGTTTTTTATTAAATAATATTATTATTGGCACAGCAGCCCAGTAAATGTCCTCACTTACGTTATTTGTGGTTTCCACCGTGACGTGAATAATAGCTAGTTAGTTTATCAGCGTATATATATTTTTTCGATAGCGATCCCACAGCGGGCGGAACTTATCATAAAGTTAGTGATAACAAGGCACGCCCATTTAGAGGAAAGATATGATTGGTCAGTTTTTTCTGTCATTTAAAATTACGCTCCCATTGATTTACTATTGTTTGGCCCTCTGTAATTTCACAGCTGGACCACCAGTCACAGAGCAAACGCTAGGCGGAAACATTCTAATATGGAGAAAATGGGCGGAGTTCATTTAATGCATTCACTGAATAGGCAGATTAGAAGAGTCTATTTCCACAGAAATTGTATTTATTTTATTTAGATGATGATGAATACTTTAGGCCCTCTCTGAGGTTCCCCACTGTTATATTTAAGCTCTGGCATTGTGATCACTTTAATATACAAATATGCATTCAAAATCTGATCCCTTATCGTGCTAAAAACCCATCACTCATGAATCATTATGTCTGTCTGCTGATCCGATCAGCATCAGCCGACTCTGCAGTGGGCGTGTGTGTTTAGTAACGTTATGATGACTGATTGGATGCAGTACATGCACACTTGGGTTTTGTTTTTAAACCAATTAGTCTATACAATTTAGATGTTTGAAAACCACCAAACTGACCCCAAACCAGCCCAAATTTTGTCCACCTGCCCAAACCAATTTTTTCCCCGCACAATCAAATTCAAAACCACCCAATCTGGCAAAACAGAAAGCAAAAATATAAGTTGTTCATATTTCTCTAAAAAATAGGACAAATGTTCACATTGCATAGAGATTTTTGTCCTAACCTGTACAAAGGCTAATTTTGATCATGGAATAATCCATGACTCATAATAAAAGAACAAATTCTATTGAAGTCTGTATATTGTGGTTTTTGGGAATCGGTGACCTTATCATTGTTACAGTTGGCTTCACTCCCTATTGAGTAGGACTAGACAGGCCTTATATGTTGCATGAGTAATCGTAACCAATCTCAGTGCTGAATACTGATGTGCATGTGGACAGAATCTTTGGAATCAACTGTTTATTTTCCTTATATCTCTATGACCTTCCAGATATAAATTACTTCCAACACCCCCATCATCAGGAAATCCAGATGCTGGCTGGCAAAGTTATAAAGGGCACTGGTGAAAAATGGATAGTGGTCTTCCAGAATGTGCTCTATGGAGACATGAATTATGCAGTGGGAACTGTGTTTTCATGTTTGTTCTAATTGGCTTGGTATGTATTGGCTCAACATCATACGAGCTGTGTCTCGCTGTAGGCGTTCATACTCTCTAAATATGAGAGTTGGATTCCTCAAGGAGAGGAGGAGCATGTGGAAATGTCCTAGAGGAGAGAAGTTGTTTGTAAGATGATGAGTTGGACAGTTGCAGGTGGGACATAAGAAAATATTAAATTGGCTTTAGTTTTTTTTTCTGTATTATCATTTCCAAAATCTAATGTTCCATAACAAATCAACAATTATGAATGAACTTCATAATTAATCGCCTTTGACCCACCTTCCTGAAACACTGCCATTACTGGCATTTGAATGAATGATTGTTGTATACCACTTGAGTGCCCAAACTGCAGTTTCCATTGAACAGAGTGCAGTAACAATAACTTGCCACTTGCCAGATTGCTGTGACACTAGATTATATTTTATATCAGTCTTGTCAGATCCTGCAGGAGAACCAAGCAATCTATCCTATAAATAACCAGTGCAAAATCACATGGGTGGGTTTTTATTAAATGTGAGCCAAAATCATCACAATTAAAAGAACCAAAGACTTAAACTACTTCAATCTGTGTGCATTGAATTTATTTAATACACGAGTTTCACAATTTGAGTTGAATTACTGAAATAAATGAACTTTTCCATGACATTCTAATTTATTGAGATGCACCTGTACATATACGTATGCCTACATATTATTTATATACACTTTTCCGTTATTGCAAATGTCTGTCTGCACCTGTTTTGTCAGTTTGCTTGTGAGCCTTTGCCTCTGATGAATTTTCTCCTCATCCAGTCTTATCAGCACCATATAGGGTGATGGCGTGTGTGTGGATGACAGGCAGCCAGTTTGTTTTGGACAGACAGAGGTTATCTACAGGAAAACCCGTAAGCACATTTATGCAGTCATTTATGTGGCATTACTCAGTGCTTCCATACGTGTGTGGTGCATACATATTTTAAAAGCACTGTATCATTTGTTTCCATACCCTTGAAACTGTCAGCTGACTTTATTATATATAGAGCTGGGTTTGACATTAATGGTTATGAAATGTTCTCAAGAGATGTCCTTATGTCTGGTCCTTATAAGGCCTTTATGTGAAAAACAAGGCCTTTATGTGAAAAACACATCTATATGCACTGTCTGTTCAAAGTGAATAAAAGCTTTGTAGGGAAGTTCAGCTTCTGGCCCTTATTAACAAGCTTTCCAGTCTTGTGAGTGTGAACTACCTAAAGAGATCAAATCACCTGAAGCTACTGGCTTGATATACTGGTAGAATGTCTGCTTTTTCTTCACCTTAATTTTTTGAGGTAATAACATGCTGCTGCTATTTCCACTTTTACATATTTAAGGAATAAAAATGAAATCTCTTAATATCCTTGCTAAGGGAGTATCGTTATTTATTTCATAAACATTTTCAGTGTGTGTGTGTGTGTGTGTCTTTTTGGCATTACAGTGTAGGAACTGTTCTCTGTATATACCATTATACAGAATACAAAATAGGTCAAAAAGTGTTTTGCCATACAATTATATTGTATTATAATTAAATAATTTTTCACTGTACATGGTGAACTTTCTTACATTCTTTTAAAATTAGTCATTTTTGGAGACTAGTGATGGTAAGAGGCCAGGCACGAACGAATGATTCTGAGGCCACATATGTGTGTGTGGAATGGAATGAAACAATGATGTCACAGACTTACTGTACATCATGAAAAGTGAGATGCAGTTTATACCATGAAATAGACAAATTACAGATAGCGATAGAGCGAGAGAATTGTGAGGAAAATGAGAAACAAGAGACCAAAAAATGTAGATGAGCTGAAGGCCACTGTCAAAGAAACCTGGGCTTCCATACCACCTCAGCAGTGCCACAAACTGATCACCTCCATGCCACGCCGAATTGAGGCAGTAATTAAAGCAAAAGGAGCCCCTACCAAGTATTGAGTACATGTACAGTAAATGAACATACTTTCCAGAAGGCCAACAATTCACTAAAAATGTTTTTTTATTGGTCTTATGAAGTATTCTAATTTGTTGAGAGAGTGAATTGGTGGGTTTTTATTAAATGTGAGCCAAAATCATCACAATTAAAAGAACCAAAGACTTAAACTACTTCAATCTGTGTGCATTGAATTTATTTAATACACGAGTTTCACAATTTGAGTTGAATTACTGAAATAAATGAACTTTTCCATGACATTCTAATTTATTGAGATGCACCTGTACATATACGTATGCCTACATATTATTTATATACACTTTTCCGTTATTGCAAATGTCTGTCTGCACCTGTTTTGTCAGTTTGCTTGTGAGCCTTTGCCTCTGATGAATTTTCTCCTCATCCAGTCTTATCAGCACCATATAGGGTGATGGCGTGTGTGTGGATGACAGGCAGCCAGTTTGTTTTGGACAGACAGAGGTTATCTACAGGAAAACCCGTAAGCACATTTATGCAGTCATTTATGTGGCATTACTCAGTGCTTCCATACGTGTGTGGTGCATACATATTTTAAAAGCACTGTATCATTTGTTTCCATACCCTTGAAACTGTCAGCTGACTTTATTATATATAGAGCTGGGTTTGACATTAATGGTTATGAAATGTTCTCAAGAGATGTCCTTATGTCTGGTCCTTATAAGGCCTTTATGTGAAAAACACATCTATATGCATTGTCTGTTCAAAGTGAATAAAAGCTTTGTAGGGAAGTTCAGCTTCTGGCCCTTATTAACAAGCTTTCCAGTCTTGTGAGTGTGAACTACCTAAAGAGATCAAATCACCTGAAGCTACTGGCTTGATATACTGGTAGAATGTCTGCTTTTTCTTCACCTTAATTTTTTGAGGTAATAACATGCTGCTGCTATTTCCACTTTTACATATTTAAGGAATAAAAATGAAATCTCTTAATATCCTTGCTAAGGGAGTATCGTTATTTATTTCATAAACATTTTCAGTGTGTGTGTGTGTGTGTGTGTGTGTCTTTTTGGCATTACAGTGTAGTAACTGTTCTCTGTATATACCATTATACAGAATACAAAATAGGTCAAAAAGTGTTTTGCCATACAATTATATTGTATTATAATTAAATAATTTTTCACTGTACATGGTGAACTTTCTTACATTCTTTTAAAATTAGTCATTTTTGGAGACTAGTGATGGTAAGAGGCCAGGCACGAACGAATGATTCTGAGGCCACATATGTGTGTGTGGAATGGAATGAAACAATGATGTCACAGACTTACTGTACATCATGAAAAGTGAGATGCAGTTTATACCATGAAATAGACAAATTACAGATAGCGATAGAGCGAGAGAATTGTAAAGGGTGGTTGAATGCATGACAGTGGGTGCAGGGCTGTGTGCCAGGATGAGCACAGTAATGGGCCCAAGCAGGAAAGGGAAGGACAGTATAAACAAGTGTGAGGTGTCACAGAGTTGCCCTAGTTTCTGCAACAGTTGTTGAGATATATATATATATATATATATATAAATGTGCTGGAGTAGCAGACAGATTGTCGAGTCATTTCCTCCCCCATTCTCACAGGATACCTGGGAAATATCCGCTCTTGTATAAGAGTTGGAACACTCATTCATTTTCAGTATACTTTCATATTAAAAAGATAAAAAAATCAGGCAAAATATAAAAATACAGAATACAAAATAGGTCAAAAAGTGTTTTGCCATACAATTATATTGTATTATAATTAAATAATTTTTCACTGTACATGGTGAACTTTCTTACATTCTTTTAAAATTAGTCATTTTTGGAGACTAGTGATGGTAAGAGGCCAGGCACGAACGAATGATTCTGAGGCCACATATGTGTGTGTGGAATGGAATGAAACAATGATGTCACAGACTTACTGTACATCATGAAAAGTGATATGCAGTTTATACCATGAAATAGACAAATTACAGATAGCGATAGAGCGAGAGAATTGTAAAGGGTGGTTGAATGCATGACAGTGGGTGCAGGGCTGTGTGCCAGGATGAGCACAGTAATGGGCCCAAGCAGGAAAGGGAAAGACAGTATAAACAAGTGTGAGGTGTCACAGAGTTGCCCTAGTTTCTGCAACAGTTGTTGAGATATATATATATATATATATATATAAATGTGCTGGAGTAGCAGACAGATGGTCGAGTCATTTCCTCCCCCATTCTCACAGGATACCTGGGAAATATCCGCTCTTGTATAAGAGTTGGAACACTCATTCATTTTCAGTATACTTTCATATTAAAAAGATAAAAAAATCAGGCAAAAGACTTATGTGATATATACTGTACAGTATATATTATATATATATATATATATATATATATATATATATATACTGTATATAAATACATATTATGCGTTTGTTTAAAGATTACGAGGGGCACGTGAATTAAAAAAATACAATGATGTCCATGGATAAATCATTAAAAAACTGCAATATTCAATAAAATAAGAATGGTTATTTTTAATTTTATGGTGACTGTAACAGTAGTCAACACTCAAATTGTACAAACCTCAGATAAATTTCAGAGCCACAGTGTTCAATGAGTTATTTGTACTGGACAACATTTAAAAATCCTTGGCATTTACTCTCCATAGAGCTCCCATAAAGCCATTGTATCCCTGTAACGCTGAGTCAGAGGCGTGCGGATCCATTTGCAGCCTTTATTAGAATAACAGGCAGAGTAAAACAGGCAGTATTCAGTCAACAGCGTCACGTACAGCAGGGGTAATCCAAGGGAATAAACAGTGGCAAAGCGAGAGTCGGGGCAGGCGGCAGAGAATCAAACTAGTAAGGACAGTCCGAGGTAATACACAAGAGATGACAAGAAAGGGGATAAACGCTCAGAAATGTAGCCGGGGCAATACAAGACTTCGCAACCATAGAGAGTCTGGGAGCTGCTTAAATAGGGAAGCTAAGGGGGAACACCTGTGCCGTAATCAGCCCCAAGTACGGGGTGTCTGGGAAATGTAGTCCATGAACGTTAGTACTCGGGAGAGGGTGCCCTCCGGAGGCCGTCGGAGAGAGCCACAGAGGCCCGATTCGTGACAATCCCTCAGAGATGAAAATAATCATGGGAAAAAAATTTGATCGAATTGCACTAATATAATTCACATCCCAATGAGAGGAGGGGTTAGAGTGAGTGAGCAGCAGTCCCACCCTAAGTGTGAATCTGTAATGCATTTTTGAGAATGACAGGAGTGGCTATGATTAACTGACATGGATGAGGATAAATAGGACTATCAATAAATAAACAGCACTTCATTTCTCAGGAGTCAACCTGCAGTGGGAATGTACCGTCAACAGTGCCGCTCACAGCGTCTTCACCAATATTTGTCTCACTCTGAACTGAAAGCAGAGCAATGAATACATTTCCAACATTTAAAGATGAGAATGGACTTCATAAAAGGCTGCGTGTGAGGACATACATTATGAATGTGCTTATACTTCAGCCTTTCACCTTATTTGATTTTCATTATTCATTTCAAACTGTTGCATATGGATTTTCGTCTGAAATGAGTGGCTGCCTGTGGGAACAGATTAAGTGGTTCCCTTTTGTTTTGCCAATCAACTGAAACATATTCAAGCCATATCTAATAATTACATCTAATATTTTGATCATTGCACAGACTGAGGCGATCCATTAAGGATAAGAAATAAACAAGGACATTAATTTATGAGTACAAGCCATGAAAATATATTTCAGTTTTGTCAGAGGTAATGAAACAAGGTCAGTCTTTTTATTGTGTTCATGTTTTCCTTTCCCTGCATTGTGGAAATAGGATATCTCCCATTTTCTCTTGAACTTCCCTGCCTATCAGACACTTCCTCGATGTGGCCACACCTAGTCTTACCTCCTGACCCTGCTGCATTCTAGTTTTTCAGCTCGCCAACAGTAAAAGGTTGTTTTTGTTGCTATGTTACAGGCGCCTTTCCAACATTTATAAATAGCAGTGAGCCATTTTGTGCAGTTCCTCTCTGTAGAGGAAGAGCAGAAGCAGGCGTTGTTGTAGGTTGAGGTGGGCTCTCAGCGGGTGAGTGCACATAGGGGTAATTGTGCATGCAGCACTGCTGAGTTCCAACCACATTCGCCTCTTGCTCTGCAGTGATGTGATTAGTTATATTTATCTATAATTTTCATTTATAAATGGAATAGATCCAGTCCTTGATTAGAATTGGTTAAGTGGCATTTGAAGCAAAATACTCTTAAACACACACCTGTTACATCTGTATTACTGTACCAAAACTGTTTGTTGTAACATTACATCAGTATTACTGTACCAAAACTGTGTGTTGTAACCATTCTGCTAAATCTCAACTTAAAGACATTTTATGTAATATGTCTGTCAATTTGTCTACTTTAAACTTGCACATTTAATTAAATGTGTTATATGCCATTTCTTTGTAATTATTAGTACAATTTACTAATATCTGAGTGAAAAGTGTATGTTGAATGAGTGAAAAGTGTATATGTATATATATATATATATATATATATATATATATATATATATATATATATATGTACTAAAATATGTATTTTCACTCTCTGTGCAAGACCAGTTAGATTGTAGTATTCACCTTTGTGTCTCTATTCATTAGCTTTAGCCATGCTAGAATAGCTTTGCACCCAAGGCAGTGAAGATAAATTCAAACAGTGGTTTTGCTCTAGGTATCAGCCTAGAGCTTAACAGTCCTTTCGATCTGAGAACCTCTCACATGCCAGGGTCTCACCATGAGAAAAAAGAACGTCCTGTGGTTTTTATGTAATTTTTGCACTTTTGTTATTTGAACTTAGAGGTCTGTGGCCTTAGGTGACCCAGGAAGAGTTGAAACGGAACGTGAAACATTTCTAGTGTATTTTCCAGAAAATAGCCACAAGGCTTTTAAGAGTATGGCAGTAAATCTTTCAGCCTTCGGCACCTGGGAGTTTAAAATGTTGGTTATGCGTTAAAGAGATTCAGAGGAGTTGAGGAAACATTAAGCGTGTTAGATATGAAAAGCTTACGACATTCAGTTCATTTGTATGAAAGCGGTGCTATTAAGATCTGTTTTATGTGATTCCAGTACAACACCTGCATAAGCGGACCTACAGCAAGCTTGTAACAGATCGGCCAGACTCTGCCACCACCCAATCACAACGATCCCTCTCACCTGAGTTCTGAGCAGCTGCACCTGTCACCCATCAAGCACCTCATTACCAGCCGGCATAAAAGCACCCACCGCAGACACCCTCACTGTCCAGTCTCGTATACACGCAGAGGACTCAATGACTTTGCTACTGAATACCTTTGAATACTTCTTGCATTACTTACCTCATGTGTTCCTCCTAGTGTCTCCTCATCTCCAAGTGTCTCCTGTATCTCCTAGTTCCCGGATCGCTGAGGTGTGTGCTTCCCCCATATACCTTCCAGCTTCAATCAAGCCAAAGACTCGGATTACTCCACTCTCCATATCCTTTGCACTCTCTCACGGACCTTTCCCTCACCGACACTTCCTCCGGACCCGACACCAGTACTCACTGTGACCTAATAAACTGTTTGTATATACACTAACCTGTTGTGTCAGACCTCTTCTGTAACAGAAGACCGGACCAACACCGACGGCACAGATGAGTCACCCCGATCCATTCCAGGAGCTCGTAGACTCACAACGACGAGTGCTACGCAATCCACCGGCACCGCCGCCATCACCACCCATCACCTCTTCCATCCCAACAAGCACTTCTTCGCCTACCATCATCGCTAGTCCCATGGCCCGACCGGCGCCCTACTCTGGTTCGGCGGAGGAGTGCAACCTCTAAAATTGCTTTTATTATCTCCCTGCTAACAGGACCTGCACTGCAATGAGCGGAAACGATCTGGACTCAGGCCAGCCCCGTCATTCA
>NW_015505509.1:396376-419678 GCF_001515645.1 Sinocyclocheilus grahami
CGTTGCGGAGGTCCTCCAATGCCTGAGAGAGCACCACCTATTCCTCAAGGCTGAAAAGTGCACCTTCCACCAACCCACAGTACAATTCCTGGGGTATGACATTGACCATACCGGTATCCAGATGGACGAGGGGAAGGTGGAAGCTATAACCTCCTGGCCAGAACCCACCACGATTAAAGAGCTCTACTTGCTCCAGGATGGTGAAAGGGCCAACAAATCTGGGGCTGAGCTTTTTACAGGGCAGGCGCAGTCTGATGTCCCGAGTCGACAGCCATACCTTCTGCCCTGGTTCATAGGTGGGGGTTTCAGCTCTTCGAAGGTCCGCTGTCGTCTTCTGCCTGCGCACTGCCCTTTGGAGATGATGATGAGCAGCGTCCCAGACCCTCTCGCTTTCCCGAAACCAGTAGTCCACCGCCGGAACATCAGAAGGCTCCCCGGACCAGGGGAACAGTGGCGGCTGGAACCCGAGCACGCACTGGAAGGGAGTGAGACCAGTAGAAGGCTGTCGCAGGGAATTCTGGGCGTACTCGGCCCAGCCCAGGAACTGGTTCCAGGAATCCTGGTGGCCATGGCAGAAGGTTCGTAAGAATCGCCTCACCTCCTGAATCTTCCTCTCCGTCTGACCATTCGATTGGGGATGGTATCCGGACGAGAGGCTTACGGTCACACCTAGGAGGTTGAAGAAGGCAATCCATACCTTGGAGATAAACTGTGGTCCCCGGTCGGAGACAATGTCTTCGGGAAGTCCATAATATCAGAAGATGTGATTGAATAGCCGCTCCGCAGTTTCTAGGGCTGTGGGGAGACCTCTGAGGGCCAGAAGGTGACATGACCAGAGTGAATGAGTGGGGTGCGCTGTGTCCGTGGTATGTACTGGCGTCCTGGAGAACAGCCCGGCGGATTGTTAGGAGCTGTGTTGGAGGCCGCTGAAGGGGAATTCCATTCGATCGGACTAAACAATGCTGAACACAGCTTATACAGCACTGATTTGCCCTTCTTGGATGTCTGACAAGTCACCCATTTCACCCACGGCTTGTGGGTGAAATGGGTGACTTGTCAGACATCCAAGAAGGGCAAATCATAGAAGCCTGTTTAGCTGGAGCATCTGTAACCTTAATACCCCAATTGTTTGGTGTTTTAAGAACAAAAGTCTTCATGGACTACATGCACAAAGCATGGAAAGACTTCATCAGAAAAGTAAAAAATAATAGAGAACTTAAAGAATCCATTTCCACAAAAATCGACCACAGAGCATTTCGATCGGCATGAACGATCGGCAATTGCTAAAACTTTAATCACAGACACCAGTCTATCTATCTATCTATCTATCTATCTATCTATCTATCTATCTATCTATCTATCTATCTATCTATCTATCTATCTATCTATCTATCTATCTCCTGAAATAGTAGTGAAACACTATAATTATTGTGATGAAATGCATCTGTGGTTTCCTGAAATTAATTCTGGGAAATGTGTTTTTTTTTCTATTTTGCACAATGCCATTTAGATTATTGGTGTTTTTGGGGTCACTGTAGATCAAAGAAAACATTTACACATAACACATAACAATATGATTCTGGCATGGACTAAAATATTATAACCATTATAACCTTAATTTTGATGTTGAATACAAAGCACCTTTGTAATTAGGAAAAAAAATGTTAAAGGAATGAATCCTTTAATCATTTATCAAGTATTTTTCTATAACGGCAGCAGATCGTTTTGTGTTGAGATGCTTACTCTGGCCTTGAACAAGAACAGGATGTGGGATGAGGTCTGAGCAAGGCTGGGTTGCATTAAAGGAGAACAACGTGAAACCAATACGAAATACATGTACTGTGCATTGGTCACACCTATACTTCCTATATAATTGTCACTTTATATCTAGGGTGGTGTGGAATGACTTTAACAAGCCCTTGTTTCAAACATCACATTGGAAAATACTCTCTTAGACAGGACATGGCTCCTCCTAGAAAAATGCCATGCATACCATTACACAAAACATTTAAATGATGTGTCGATTCAGCTGATCAATGTGACTGGGATTTACAATAAGGAACTACACTAGATAGTACTTTCTGAAAATTTAGGCTGAAATGATAAAAGTATTATAATCATCTGCTGCATATAATGGTCATAAAATCTAGTGACCGGAACATTCACCTCATCCAGCCTGCGGTCTGGATAGAATACGTTCCAACATCTCTTAGCAGATAGTCTGTCCTGCTTTCCATAAACCATCTGTCAGCAGTCTGCATCTACAGCTCATCAAAACCTGGAATTTTCTGGAGTGTTATCTGATTTTATCACAGAAAAAACTAAAATAAGGCATATTGTGTCTTTCATCATGTTTACTTCCCTGAAATGATGATAAAGATGATAAACTAGTATTTGCAATATTTGGTCACACTCAAACTCAAAAGTTTTAAACCCTAGGAAGTGTCAGTGCATACTGCTTACGCTGTTAAAAAAAGATTATTGGAGTACATTTTACAGTAAAATGCAGTTTGTGAAATGTAGTTTTCTAGCAATTTTTTTCTGTGTACATAGAACCTCATAAGTGACCATAAATACAAAACACATCGTAAAATATGACACTTTCTTATTAAATCAGATTGGCTATTTTATAGTATTTTTATAGTATTTTATAGTAATGCAGTACAAGTTTGTTGCAATTTTTCCCTTTTGCCATCTTTTATTATTTTCACAGAGCTTGTTGCAGTGCTGTTATGTGCTGCTTTAGGTTTTTTTTTGTCTTACTAGGTTTTGGAAGAATCCATCTTCAAATTATGTTTTGGACAATCTTTAGGTAAACAGAAATGATTTAAGTGAATGTCCTAATCGCATTAAAAGTATGATAGCCTGTTGACCCTGCAGACAATCATGTCAAGCTCCATATGAAGACAAACCTAAACAAGCAGAACATCCTGATTTCCTGTCCTTTTACAATGTCATTGTATCTGCATTTTATATGTCTTCCCTTTAAACACAGTTGGCTCCAGGCACACCCAAAGCCAGGGGTCATGGACATGTGTTGTTTGTAAGTACGGTGGGAGCAGCAGGGCGGAAGAGCTTTATAGGTGGACAGGAAGTAACTCGTAATGAAGTTGGAGGCATGCTAGATCTGCACCAGCACTGGGAGACTGGCAGGTTGCTCAGTGTCAAATGTTCATGATGCATTACGCTTTTCATATAATTATGTTATGTCACGCAAGAGTTTTTGACTGTCTTGAGGTTTCAGCTTTTTGGTGAGAAGGTTCAAAATCAGATGAACTGTTGAACTGATCAATGTAGCAATTGTTCAAAAAGTTCTGAATGTGCAAAACTTATCGGGTTACTGTGCATATACTGTATCATGAAACCAATGCAAATGATCTGTCTACAGAAACTGTGAATAGTGTTTTGTGCACAATGTGATCACGTACGTTTTGATAAAATTCTACCCACACTGAGTGTCGTAAAGAGAGGACATGTGGGTGTTAAAAAGAACATTTTGCTTCCTCTTTGTAACTGCTGACAGATTATATCGGGTCACATATCTTCAAATGGTTCTATTCAGAGGTGGTTTTGGTAATGATATTAGTGTTTTTATTAAACACTACTCAATATCTTATGCTGATAGTATCATTTAATACATTAAAAAATTAGGAGTATTTTCAATAATTGTCTCGTACTTATGGAGTTTATTAACATTCTGCTATGCGTTGTTTACACCACACTCTCTCGTCTTGTATGTTGTCTCGTTTTGGTGCATAAATCTTTTTAGTTACTTCAAGAATTCAGTTGTAATTCACACTCAAAATTCAGAACTTTTAATTTTTTATTATTAAATAAAATAAAAAAAGAATAATAATAATAAATACAATTTTAAAAAAATTGTGTGAATCACAATTTAATTCCTGGTCTTTTACAAACCCACTAGACACTTCACAATGCACATCAGGAAACACCTGAAACCATAATAAAACCAAATAAAAAACAACATAATAAGCACAGATATAAGTGACAAAAGAATAAGAAGAAGTTAATGCTGCAAGCAGTGATGAAAGGGCCCTCGCACCCGGACTCACCGCCACCCGTTGGCGGAAAACAGCGAACGGTGAGCAATATGCATTTAAAGTTTTAAATGTAGGAGGAATATATCAAAGTCATTTAGATGTGCCAAGCTTTCTGCTGCCAGCTGGTGGCGCTATAACTATAACTGAATATTGGCATGTAGATCTCTTCAAGCCAGGACATTTATCAAACATGTGAAGTTTGGTGCAGATTGAACATGGTATGTTTAAGTTAGTGTAAAACAAGTCATAAACTATTGTCAGCAGTTAGCGCTATGATTATAACTGAATATTGGTCTTTAGATGTGTTCAGGCCAGGACTCTTATCAAACATGTGAAGTTTGGGGCAGATTGGATATTGTATGCATGAGTTACAGCAACGTCCTCTTTCATGGCATTAACAGCATTTAGCACTTAGTAAGTGTTGCTAGCATGTTTGAGCATGTTTCTAGCATGTTTAGCACTCGATGGCCTATTTTAGTGTATTGCTAATAGTGCATCACAGTGTTAAACATGCCACTTCCTGTTGACAGTAGATGGCGCTATGCCTATAACTGAATATTGGCATGTAGAAGTGTTCAGACCAGGACTCTTATTAAACATGTGAAGTTTGGGGCAGATCGGACACTGCATGCCTGAGTTACAGTAACTTCCTGTTTCATTGCATTAATAGAATGCTTTATCACTTAGCTAAGTGTTGCTAACATGTTTTAGCATATTACTAGCATGTTGCTAGCCTATTTAAAGGGGTCATATGACGCAATTTCAAGTTTTCCTTTCTCTTTGGAGTGTTACAAGCTGTTTGTGAATAGATTAGATCCCTAAAGTTGCAAAGACTAAAGTCTCAAACCCAAAGAGATATTCTTTATAAAAGTTAAGACTTGTCCACGCCCTCATAAAACGCCTCGTTTAAACACGTCCCCACATGTCTACGTCACTGTGTGGGAAGATTTACATAACACCGCCCAAATGTTCACGCAAAGAAAGAAGGCGTAACTTTGATTCTCACTGTAGTATTGTTGCTGCCACCGTCGCCATGTTGTGAAGACGCTGTGTGTTTCGTTGTGAAAGCGAAACTAACTGTTTGGCCTTCCAAAAGAGGACACAACTAGAAATCAGTGGTTCAGTTGTATTTACAACACTGTCAAGAACAGTTCAACCCAAATATTCAGATGTGTGCAGCACATTTTATGGAGGCCTGTTTCTTGATCCTGGGAAGGCTGTGCACAAAGACTGTTTTCTATAATGTTGGGCAGTTCCAACTTTGCAAGGACAGTCTGGCATTTCTGACTCACAGCCTGTAAGTACTTTTTCATATTAAAAGAATTTGCCACTGACGATTCAAACGCGAGTTTTGAGCAGTGTAGAGTAGCACTTATTGTTTGTCGTTTCTCTGATCACAACATGGTTTTATGTTTACGCGGCGTGATGCGCAACGCAACGTGTAAAAAGACAGTATAAGTCATTATAACCAGTAATTATGTCCCCACTGGATGCAACAAATGCCTCGTTTATAATGGGTTTTATTGGTTTTGTCTCGTCACGCACACGGCATCACATTATGGTAAGGGGCGTAACATTTCCGTCACATGCTTGAGGCATTCGGCCAATCACAATGCACTGGATAGCTGGCCAATCAGCATACACCTCGCTTTTCAGATCGATGAGCTTTGTAAAAATCGACGCTTTTCAGAAAGGCGGGGCATAGAGGAGAAACAATAATGTACAGTATGTGGAAAATAATGTGTTTTTTGAACCTTAAACCGCATAAACACATTGCATTACACCAAATACACAAAATAATGTTCTTTTTAGCAACGTCAAATGACCCTTTAACACTTGCTGACGCTTTTTAATATGTTGCGAGGAGTCCATAACAGTGTTAAATATGCCACTTATTTTTGCCAGCAGGTGGCGCTATGACTGTAACTGAATATGGGCATGTAAATGTGTTCAGCCAAGTCTTATCAAACATGTTAAGTTTGGATAAGATTGGACACTGCATGCATGAGTTACAGCACCGTCCTGTTTCTTTGCATTAATAGCATGCTTTAGCACAGGCGATAATTTTTGTAAGGTTATTCAGTTATTTTATACAAATACTAATAGCTCAGTTACACTACCAACAGGTACTTCACCTAGATTTGATATCGAGAGAGGAGTTAAACAAGGCTGCCCCATCTCACCTTCATTGTTTATTTTGGCTACAGAGATGTTGGCCCTCCTTATTAAAAATTCAAAAATTGAAAGATTAAATGTGTTTGGACAGGAAATTGTGATTAGTCAATTGGCTCATGATACCACATTATTCTTAAAAAATCTTGAACGGATTCCTAAAATAATTGAGATAGTAAATTATTTTTCAAAATTTTTCAGGTTTAAAACTTAATATTTGCAAATGTGAAATTATTACCATACATGAATGCCCCCTTAAAACGGCATATAATATCCAAATCAAGTCAAGTGTTAAATATTTAGGCACACACGTTTCTAAAGATGAGATCATGATGGAAAAACAAAATGTTTGGGACAGATGGATTTGATTTGGATGCAACGGGATTTGTCGATTTTTGGTAGAATTCATTTAACTAAAATGGAGAGTTTGGCTAGCATCTTGTCTTTCTATTTCTAATAGAGCTATTAATACCATCAACCAAATTAACTTCAACTTTATATGGAGAAAACATGTGCATTATGTTAAGAGAGCACTACTTATACAAGACTATGAAAATGGTGGATTGCAAGCCTTTGGTTTTTCTTGTATAAATGGTATGTTAAAGGTTAAATGGCTTAAAAATTGTATAGCTAATGAAAATAACTTTTGGTTTGGCATTCCCAGAGGTTTATTTAGAAAATTGTGTGGAATTGATTTCCTACTAAGATGTGATTTTACTGTTTCCAGACTACCAATCAAAGTATCTTCCTTTCACCCACAGGTCTTGCTGTATTGGAAATTATTATACAATCACATTTTCACTCCACACAGAACCCCAATACGGAACAATAGGCTTATTCTTTTTAGATATAAATCTCTATGTATTCTTGATTGGCTTGAAAAGGGTGTTTGGTCAGTTCTTCATTTAATGAACAAGGATGGGAGTTTGTTATCCTTCAGTGACTTCTGTTCCAAATACAGTTTGCACTGTGAACATAAACAATTTGAGCGCGTTTTAAATGCCATTACAAAAAGTTTTATAAATCTAGTACAAAACACTTTTGTTAACATACCAGATGGTTCATGTGAACTCCCGTCACTTCTCTATAATGGTAACAACCTCAAAGCAATGCTTCCCAACAAACTTATTCGCTCGTTTCAATTCTGTACTATATCTGACATCCTTGTACCAAAACAGTATTTTGTAAGCTTATGATAAACCAACTATTAAAAAATTGCGAACACAGTATATTAGCTTTCCAGTGGCTTCTAAAGCAAAGGAAACTCATTTAAAAATATTTAACGGTATATATCCCTCATCTGAGTTTTTAAGACAACGGTTTAATTTTGAAGAAAATGCCTGTACTTTCTGTGAAGTTGACATTGAGACAACTGATCATCTTTTATTTTTTTGTGTGTATTCCAGAATTTTCTGGGAAAATAAAATGAGACAAAATTCAGTCACTGCCCAATTTTGTTAGAAAACACATTATGCATATATTCTGAGAAAGAAATTGATTGTAATCAGAAAGAGTCAGAAAGCAGAAAATGCATTTAAACACTTTTCATATTATGGTTATGTGACTTTTATTTTGAAGTTTTTTTTTTTACGTTTTTATTTTCTTATGTTAATTAGTTTTGTATGTGGCCAGTGTGTGGTTCCTCTAATATTCTTTTTGTTTTTCTATTTGTTTATCAGTCATGTACTGTTCACTGAATTTGCGTAGTGCGTAGTGATTGTTTCATGTTTACTGGTCTTGTGTATAAATACTGCTCTTGTGACCTCAGTATTATATGACATTTTTGTTAAATTCCAAATTATTTTATATGGAACCCCAAAAGCAGCATGGTGATGGAAAAAAAAGAGATGGGACAAAAAATATTTTGCTATTCTTTTGAGTTCACTTCCAAAACTCTGTGTGACTGCCAAACTGGTGATAGAAATTAAATTGTCAATGGAAAAACTATAAAAACATATGCTTTTGCGATCGAATGCACATTTCTTGGAGGAAATGCACAACTTTTACAAGAGAAATCTCTTTAAGATGTATGCATTCAGTGTACAAGAGAAGTTATCATGTGATTATTTGAACCAATGACTAATGGTCTCTCTATCGAGATTTTCACAAAGCTTTGTTTGTCTCTTATAGATGACAAATCAAACACTGTTCAGATGGTGATCACAAGTTTTAGTTTTCCTCTTGTTTTTATAGGGGAAAGAATGTGACTTGATTAGATCATTTTGCAAAGGGAAGGATGTTTCCTGGCAATGCTCAGAATTTATCTGCAAAATATCTGAAGACCAAATCATGCCAGAGAAAGAAAAATCAGAACATGCCTGCACTATTTTATAAGTCTTTAATGTCGTACATAAGCCTTTGATATTCCTTTCTTAAATAATTTATGCTTGAGAGCGTCAAAAACTATATTTCATAAAACTAGATGTGAGCATTATAAACACATGTCAAGGTTTACAGTTATAATAACATTCTCCAGATTACACGACAATGTGCATCTAACTAGGCTTAATGCTTCAAGCTGTGGAAAGACTTATGCTTAGTTTAGGTCTTTTGTATATGTCTGAAAATCTTAGAGCGTTGTCTTGTGGTCAAGATATTTATTTTTAGTTATGTGTAAATGAAAGTCACTTTAATGCATTAAGGTTTTTTGTTTTTTTTTATTATGAATGTCCATGAATTGCGACATTAAGCAGTAAAACTGCAAAAAGTTTGAAAATGTTATTTAATTATATTTAGGGCATATAAAATGCTGGATGTGAAATCAGCTTTCAGCGATTATATCCCAAAATTTATCAAAATGTAAATTACATGACTAATTTCTACTATAGAAGGATATTAAACACATAAACTATACATAATAAACCAAATAAAAAGTATTTAAAAGTATTAAACTGTTGACGGTGTGTGTTTTATATCCTGTAAACACCCATTATGAAAGAAGTCTACATTTTGGTTTGCATAAAGTTCACTCTTTGGCCGAAGTACAATGTAAATGTGGGTCAGCATGTTTGTCATGTCATGGACAAACATCACCTCTCAGAGATAAAAGGTGGTATATCAGGCATATTTGGAGGCAGGCTTCAGTTTGGAAATGGCACTAAGTCACCATTCATTTGGAATATCTGCAGGTTAGATGTCTAGAAATTGTAATTGCCCCGCTGCCATTTTTATCTTTTTAGATAAGACACATCTGTGCATCATTACAGGGTCTGCAGGATATTTATATGAAACCAGCGACTGAACTGACTGAGAAAGTTTTGTCTAAAGATGGCATTAGTGGAGAGTTGCAGCACTAAGCCTTAGGATGAGTTCATTGGCTTGGATAATTAAAAATACGTCTGAGGAGGAGTTCTGTGAAGTTTCACAGATGGACGCAAGCTCGCAAAGCTCTTTTACAAGTTTTTTTATAACAAATGCTGGACTGTATCACTGTAGACTTCTAACTCACCTAAACAAGTTAATCCTGGATTGGATTTCAGACAGAATTCAGAAGATTTATTACCACCAGGTCTTTTACGGTGCAACAGAGCAGTGTTTCCCAAGCTTTTTTGTCCTATATGTTCACCCACAGCCCCATCAGTAATACTCAAGCAACTTACTCAGTCTATTTTCATTTCCTTCATACTACTTCATACCACTCATGCTGATTTCATGCTTGGTCATGCCTAATCTAGTCCAACCCATTTGAGGGTTATGTTTGCATGGGTTTCATTTGATCATGAACTCAAAATACAAGTTCTTAAATATTATCTGGAACTCAAAAACTGTTGACATTGTCATGATAATTATGTTTTGGAATGATTTGTGATAACTGTTGTTGGCTTCACCTGTTCTACCTGAGGCACGTTTGAGAGAGTTCACACCTTTTTTTTACTGAATGCTTTCCTGTTTTTGGCATTTTCATTTGAATTCCTCTGTATTTTTGGGTGTGGTCCAGAATTTAAACAAGAAAATAAAAATCGAATTTAAATTGGCCCACAATTACATGCACAAGGTCTACCTTCTGAAGCCATTTTCACAGGAATCTTAATCTTAACAGGATTTTGTGCCTGCAAATCCCCTGTTTTATGAGCATTGTGCAGCTCTGAGCACATGATTCGTTTAGTTTTGCTGGGAACAAAAGCCTATTGACTTCAATTATCTGTAGCAAAAGACGTCTATAATTAATACCATCTCAGCCAGACGCCTCACATCCCAGGCCTTCATTTGTAACTTGACAGAACAACAAAGTCAAACGGTTCTATTTGCCTCTTTCGGTCATTGAGTGCAATTGATCAGGTTGCATGAATTAGGTTATGGTAATAGGTTGTGAGAGCATTTCATCTGTCTGGTTGAATTAAGCCATTTAATATTGTTCAAATAAATGACATGCAATGAAGATCATCAAGAATGCGAATGAAGTCAATGGAAAATTTTCGTGGAACATTTGTATCGATTTGTGCACTGTGGTTGCTTAAAGATGGTCATTAAAAGGGTATTAATAATTCAGAACCGCAGAGTTGTCTTGTTTTGTTTAATAGCTCTCACAAACCACTGCTGGAGTGACTTATTGTTAAAATGTAACTGTGTGTTAGAATATATTGACATGTAAATTATGCCACAAATCGTATTGCACAACGTATTGCATAACTAAGAGCCTACTGTGTAGTATGAATGGAGTGAGCAACTCATTTAGAATGGTTTAGGGAAAATATATTATAGAGCTAAAATATATATAGAGCTAGTATTTGAAGTTCTGTCTGGAAGCAAGGTCAATGATGTGAAGCATTACACAACTGTCTGCAATGTTATTATATCGTCCTTATAATTAATTGTAAAGTATTCTGCATTTCATTTTAGTACAGTGTTAAAATGAACCAGATATCATCTGGCTTTTGTGAGGAGGACGTGGTTCCTGTACTCTTCCTTGTGTACTTGGCAACTAATAGTATGGCCTAAATACATGAACAGAGACACATACATTGTCTGTGTCTGCTGTGGATGGTGAGTCACATGGTCTCTCTCAGTTTGGTCCATTCTGTTGCTGTGTTTGAAATGCATTGGATTCCTTGCATGTAGTGTTGGTAATGAATAACTTGTTCTTTAAACTGTCTGCCAAAACTGCATCATTTTGTGTGCGACCTAGAAGAAATGGTAAAACACAAAAAGTCTGCTAAAACAAATGTCCTTCAAGCACTTACCACTACTTTTTGTAAAGAGTACATTTATATAATTGACAGTATGGCATTTGATGTATTGATTAGTTGATTTTTATAATGAATAATGCATTTTGCTGGATACTTATGATCTAGTGCATTTTTGTGTATTTTTTAATTGACAGGTGCAAAACTCAAATTTCAGCTTGGTTAATTAAAAAAACGCTCCAACCATGTTGGATGTCATAGCTTTTAGTAACTTCAGCATATTTTCCTGATATTTTGGAGCAAATAGTTCTGTTTGTTCATTTGTTTGCTTGGATGTTGGCTTTTGTTTTTTATCTATTTATTTGTCATGTTTATGTATTCAGAGCAGTCAATCCACTTTGTACCGGTAAAGCTGAATGCTGCTGAAATACCCCATTTCATCATCCCAGATTTCTCTCATGCAGCAGACTTCTTTGCAGGCTACTGATAAGCCGCAGATAGAAGTGAACATCCAAACACTTCTGAGCAACACATTTGTTTGCATGTGGTTTGACCTCTGATGGAGTAAGTAACTTAAACTAACTTAAAGAAACTTAAAGAGATACTTTACTCAAAAAATTAATTGTGGTTCCTTGAACTATAATATGGCCTCAGAACACGTTTACCATACATGATTTGTAAAACTAATACTTTTTATGTTTTGATTAAATAACCAGCTCCATATCTATGTGTTTTCTTATGTAGTAAACTTGCTCGGTAGCTCACCTGGTAAACACAGCACTTCTGAAGTGGAGTGCTCGGGTACGAGTACTAGTGTAATACTTGTCATGAACAAACAGCTCAAAGACTTGTAGCAGAAAGCTAAAATGGTAAGGCGGCTTCAGCAAATGCATTTTTGTCTCACGTTTACTTTTTGTTAACCCTGTCGGTTAGGTTTAGTGTAGGTGGCATGTTAAATTTAAGGGCGATAAAGCTTTATAACCTTTCAGCGTCGCTCACCAGACATTTCAGTTTCAAACTTCTGCAATAACAACCAGGAGCCAGTAAAACTGAACACGCTTTTAGTGACAGTCTCTTAGCATTTCACTTTGAAAGTGTTGCAGAACATGCAAGAAGCAACGGAATATCATTTTGCAGGAATGTCACCACCACATGCATGTTTTTTTCCAGCCTGGGTTAATAAATTGATCAGGTCTTCACTGTGTTTGTACCAGATAAATGCTGCTGTAGAGAATGAAATATCATCTTATAGTTATATAATTAAAGATATTGCCACGTAAACATCTTTTAGCTTCTTTTTAATGGTAGCTTGAAGTGTAGCAAACTGCTTTTTCAAGGAGTACCTTGACTGCAATTTAAGTCAGCTTGTTGTTTAGGAAGCTGCATTTAAAATAGCTTCCCCGACATTGCATATTATTATACAGCAATACAGTCATCACCAGCCACAAAGTTTCTGCTTTCAACACAGACAAACTCTCATGACCCTCTAGAGTCTATAGGATACAATATTCAATTAAATTCAAGTTTATTTGTATAGTGCTTTTCATGATACAAATCATTGCAAAGCAACTTTACAGCAAATTAAGTTTCTGCAATATTTAGTGGTAGCTTATCAGTGGTGACTGTTAGTTAATGTACATATGGCAGAAATGTACGGAAAAATCAATTAAAGACGTAATCAAACAGACGATGAACACTATTAACAGCAATTATTATATGATGCAATCAAACTTATAGAAAAATGTGGTAGTTCTGTATGTTGTTTCAGGGTTGGCATCATCTGAGGTCCTCTGAGGGGTTGGCATCATCTCTTCTCAGGTGTTCTGGATCCAGACTGAAGCTTGTGTAAATTCCAGTTACCACGGGATGCCAATCCTGTGGCAGAAACAGAGAAACAAATAGAGAAATAATTAGCGTAGCTGCTGTTCCAACCAAGCAAAATTGATTTGTTTAACCCAAGCTAAAGAATAATAATTTGATCAGATATATATCAGACATAACTGCAGTACAAGATTATGAGATGCATTATTTGAATGCTTGGCCAAAGAGATGTGTCTTTAATCTAGATTTAAACAGAGAGAGTGTGTCTGAACCCCGAACGTTATCAGGAAGGCTATTCCAGAGTTTGGGAGCCAAATGTGAAAAAGCTCTATCTCCTTTAGTGGACTTTGCTATCCTAGGTACTACTAAAAGTCCAGTTTTGCAACCTTAGGGAGCATGATGGATTGTAGAGTGGTAGAAGACTAGTTAGGTACACAGGAACTAACCCATTAAGGGCCTTATAGGTAAGTAATAATATTTTGTAACAATAGTCTATTCAAAATCCTAAAATGTTGACTTAAACTTTTAAGTGAAAGCACAACTGTGAGTTGTAACGCTGTTAGACATTATTGTTGTGTGACTCTAATTATATGACTTTTTATTATATAACTAAAGAAGACCCTCCCTCTCATTGTAGTTTTAAACTCTGGGAGAAAGACTCACTCTTGCTGACAAGCTGGCAGGATTTATTTTCACATCAACGTTTTCACAGCATGAATTCCATAACATCTCTACCTCCTTCCACACAGCCTCTTGTTTAATTTCTGCTGCTTTGTTTGCCTCAACTGTAAGCGCCAATTTGCATGTTTTTAACATCCATACCCACCCAGTGCCTGTGAGCAGAGGATGGCTGCTTCCTGTTACAAAGGGGCTGGAAGGAAATAAAGCATCTTTGAGTTTGAGAAACCCTCCATCTGCAGAAACAGTTGAGGCAAGTGGAGAGATGAAGATAACAGCCTCGTGTGAGACGTGAGCTGTGTTACATGGAGCGAGAGTCCCTGCTGTATCTCGACTACAGCAGACTGTCCTATTTGGAGCCGATTAGACGTCCCACATCCATTTCACGGTTCGGCGGGCACGGGAGAGAGGTTCTTGATTTGTAGTTTTTATGTTTTCTTTCAATCCTTCTTTTTATACCATTAAGTATGTGTGTTTAGTCAGTGTATATGCCCTTTTCTTTCTTCCAAGTAGTTCTTGAAGCCATCAAATGCCCTCTCTTGCCTCAAGATGAATACTTGGAGAAAGACATTGGGTTCTCATGTCTCTTCCGTATGCCTGTCACTATTGTTTTGGTAAATATTTCTCAAATATTGAGCTTGGAGCCGACTCATCTTATGTTGAGTTGGGTTAATGAATTGAAGGATAGTTCAGACCACTCTAAACTGAACCTGATTGCCTTAGTGGTGAAGAGCCCATAAAGTGTCTGTGTAATGGCCATTGATTGGTCCTCAGAAATATCATCAGGCTAACTTATGCCCTTGCATTTACTGCAACGATAAAATGGTGTGTCATATCACTGACCTTCAATTATCTCTCTCTAAATGTCAAACCATCCAGAGGTGTTCAAGTGCAAACATCTCCCATTGATCTGTATTCAACACCAAACAGAGACTAATCAGTCTGAGGAATATAATCAGTCTTTTTGCCTGATTTCATTGTGGGTTTAGATGTGTTGGCAAGCTTCTAGAATTTCTAGCCATTAATATGAATAAATAGTAATACATACTACTGTATACATACTTTTGTACTTCAGTATTAAGGCTAAAACAATTTGCACAGGGAATGTGTGGCATGCATCCAAGTGGATGGCAATAAATACAGATCTAAATGTGGTCCATTAACGAACCCACTTTCAAAGCTGGTCAAGGACACATGTGGTAACATCACGTTTGTAGTTTAAAAACGAATGCTTCCTGATTCACCCCATACAACACTCAATACATTATTTTGTCACAAGCTTAAACAAAGTCAGAATTCTCAACAAGGACTTACAGCTCCAAATACTGTCGTAACCAGGTGTGACGCAAAGACTCACTAGAGGTAATGATTGCGCTTAAAATTATGTGCGATTTGGCAAAGTAACAGGTCATCAGAACATGATATTTAATATAGACACACAATATTACTCACATATATATTGATTAAACTTAAAGCGATAGTTCTCTCATTCATGAACCTCATGTTGACTCAAACCTGTATGATTGACTTTCTTTTGCAGAACAGAAAAGAAGATAACAGTTTTGGTGACTATTTACCCCACAGACATTTCTCTTTATCATGTTCCACAGATGAAAGAAAGAGAAAGTCATACAGTTTAGAAAGATTAGACTCCTGTTGCATTTCTGCTGTTGGCCTAATTTACATAAGCAGTTGAAAAGCTAAATCATCCAACTAATGCCAAATCAAACTTCCTGCTGAGTTAATGGCCCTACCAACTTTACAGCCTCTGGGATCAACAAATAGTTTGCAATTTATTTGTTATGTGACAGAATCAGTGAGAAATATGAGAGGTACTCATCTAATGTATTTTTTATAGATAGGTTTCATGGTGAGTTTTTTGTTTCTAAAATGTTCTTGTTCTCTCTATTCTTTTTCTGTAGTTTGTGCTTAAAATGGAAATGTGTACTACATTATTTTTGGCTCTTATGATAAGTTGCTTGCAATGTTCCTCATTTGTAAGCCACTTTGGAAAGAAATGAATGAATAAATGTAAATGCAAACCATGGTACATACAGGACATGTACAGCACATAACAGTATACATAATACACACAATACAGTGCTTGACAGTACACAGAACATTAAGGGACACAATGTGGGCAATGTGACATGTAAACAGTTTTTCGAAGTAGAGTATGCTTATAAATCATACAGAATGATTTTTTTTGAGAAAGTAAAAATGCACAAAGTTTCCTGTAAGGGGTAGGGTTGGTGTAGAGCAATAGCACATACAGTTTGTACAGTATACAAACCATTACGCCTATGGCATGTCCCCATAAAACATGGAAACACAACATGTGTGTGTTTGTGAAGGGGAATGCAGAAGCGGTTAGGGTAGGTACTCTTCATGCCTCTGGGAGCAGTTTACGTTGTTAATCAAGTCACTATGGCTCCAGATACTAAAATAGACAGATATCACAACATCTATGAGGCAAACATTTGATGGGAGGACAATTAAACTGCTAATTTTATAAGTCACACACATCATATCCGTCATGCCAGGAGACTGATAGTGCTCAGATAGGTCTTGTTATAATGAGTGTAGTGTTTTATTGGTAATGTTTTTCTTTTCAATGTGCCATTTAATAGTTCTAAATATAGCCTATAGCAACATTGAAGTGTTACTTAGATTTTTCCTAGTTTTATTGGTACTGATTATAACTTGATATGATGTTTTAACTGTCATTTATATACTATCATTCAGTAAGAGTTTTTTTTTTTTTTGGAAAGAAGTTAATACATTTATTCAGCAAGATAAGAATGCATAAAATAAAAATATTACAAAACATTTCTATTTCAAATAAGTGTTGTTCTTGTTAAACTTTCTATTCAATTAAATAAATCAGCATATGAGTCATATGATTTCTGAAGGATCATGTGGGATTTCATTCATTCATTCATTCATTTTTGTGTTGACATCACAGGAATAAATTACATTTTAAAATATATTACCACAGAACACTGTTCTTTTAAATTGTCATCACAATATTACTGTTTTTCTTTCTTTTTTATCAAATAAATGCAGCTTTGTTGAGACATCTTTAAAAACATTTTTAAAAATCTTACCCGCCCCAAACTTTTGGACGGGCTTGTATAAAACAGGTTTAATTAGTTATTTTTGGATATATCCATGGATATAAACCATAAATTTTCACATTATAAGATTCTCTGACTGGTGTACACACTGTAGAGACCACTGGTAATAGATAATATAAAGTCCACTTCGGTGCTTATTAAACTTTTTATTGTCTTTATTAAATTAAACAAATGAAATGTAAAAAAAAAAAAAAATCTTCCCTACACGAACTTGTAAGCTCATTTATCTGAGCTCTTTGTCTTTTTGTCACCCTCGTTGATCAATCGCTCACTCTTATGAATAGTAAATAAATGAGGCATTTGTTTGTTCGCATAGTAAAAGCCATATGGCCTGTTCTTTCCTCTGAATCCAATCTGACAAAACATGTAGTGCCTCCAGAGAGAGCAAGAGAAAGAGAGTGCAGCTCCTGTACTTTAAGCAGATGGAAATAACCTTTTCCCAGCAGCATAGATGATATCATCAGCAGAAGAACCCAGGCAGTCAGCACAAGTGGTCTGTTACCTTTGTGGCCTGCCATTATCTACAGGAATGCTGTCTGTTATCTCAACAGCACCCTATCAAAGCGCACCATTACGCAAGCACAGCATGAGCAAGGTAGGAAGCCCTCATTAATATCATTTGTAAAGACCATATGAGAAGCCTAATGAATGAAAGCACATCCTGGTCCATATATGTATTAGTACAATGTGAACAATACAGCCCTTTCTCCTCTTTTTAACAAAGGAGAGCTGATGAAAAGGAGACCTTGTTAGATGAATCAGAGCTCCTTTAGTACAAGACGTATGAAATGGATTGATCGAGAAAATTGCTTGTTAAAAACAGGGCTCCCCAATGTTCAGAATGGTGGTCGATATTGGATATTTCATTTGAACTTTTACATTTTGTCCCCCCTAATATGGTCAGGCTTGGTTGAATAGATGGATGGATGGATTGACAGACAGATTGAAGTTATTCTAGGCTATATTGCCAACACAGTGGAATTCTTGGCACGGTTAATGGATTGGTGACCGAGTGAGTTCGAAGGGGGCAGATGGATGACTAATGTGCCGTGATTGGAATTGAACTGCCGTGGACTTAATCTCAAACTCAATAAAGACATGGACATGTGCTGCAGAAAGGAGATGAACTGTACCAACTGATGAATGGTTGGTATGGCAACAGCTATAAACATTTATCTTTGTTTGGCCAAACCAAAAAACATTAGCTTAATCAGATATTTAAATACTCTTTTATAATAAAAGCCAAATAATGAGTGTTTGGGAAATTACATATAGGGTCATCCAGGATATGAGTGTTTCTTCAACATTTGGCATTTTAATGTTCCAGGGGTTGATTTTTATCCAAAGTAACAGATTTCACCATTTTTCTTATTGTTATAAAGTGAAAGTAAAAGTTTTTTTTGTTTTTTTTACATTCATTTACCATTGCTACTTTCAAAATGTCTCATAGTTATCTATATTTTATATATTTGATTTCTGTCCTAGGAATCTTAAATTCAATATTAAATTATGAAAATGCATTATAAAATATTATTATTAATCAATATTATTATTACACACACAGTAGTTCTCTGAGATTTTTCTAATTCTTTGTAAGAACTCTTTTAAAAACAGTCATATTAAATGATTACAATTTGAAATAACTGTTTTCTATATTTTAAAATGTAACTTATTTCAAATTTTCAGCAGGTATTACGCCAGTTTTCAGTGTCACATGATCCTTCAGAAATCCTTTATATATGTTGATTATTTTATGCTCAAGAAACATTTGATGATTAGGAAGTTATGTTGGTGGTGGGCATTACCACAAAGGAAAAACAAAAGTGAGCGGAAAAGAAAGAAGAAGGAAAATGAGGAATAACTATTGGTAAAAAAAAATATTATGTCTTCAAAGGAAAGATTCACTTGCATAATTGTATTAAATGTGTTTTTGAATTGAAATACCTAATAAAGTATTAAAAAAAGAAAGTTCGAAAGAACAGCTTTTATTCGAAATATAAACCTTTTGTAACAATATAATTATTTGTTTGTCTCTTTTGATAAATTTAATGAGTCCTTTCTGAATAAAGTTACTGTAAGTAAATAAATAAATATCTTATTTCAAACTTTTAAATAGAAGTGTACACAGTTGAACATTGTTTGAGTGATTAAAGTGTGATTATTTTCAATCTGTGGGGCCACAAATGCCATAGTTGAAGAAGCACCCACATGCTCTTGCATGTAAATGTGTGTACAGTATGTCCCACGTACCAGTCTAGTTTGATTTATGAAAGTCACCTTCTGCAGTCACATGATACTTTATCTAGAGTCTGGGAATGCATTCCAGCAGAGGCACATGGTGCTGGAGAGGTGTGCTCTAGTCAGACTCTTCCATTCGACACAATCTCCAATACGGTCCACACTGTGACACCAAGCCACGAGGCCAGGGCATACTTATCATGCTGTTTATAACGATCCTTCCATTGTATCTAGAGCAACGTTTAATGTCACGCAACACCGTCGCATGCTGATATGCTGTGGTTGCTGCTGAAAGAACATTGTGGCATATCAGCAAGTTTTCAAAAAGAGGAGCGGAAATTGCCTCGAAGAGAAAGTCAAAAATACAGACAGTTGCAAAACAGTCTGGAATACATTCTGAATGTAAGTGATTTCAGTAAAAGTTGCGCAGCCTTTCAGCTGGACAGCAGCAGGCTTGTTTAGAAAAATGTACTGGTGCCTGCCGTGCTCCTCACACTGAGTTGTTTGGAGTTTAGTCTATAATCAAAGATGTTGGGGTACAAGGAAATCCATTTCTACTGCTTGCCCCTGTGGAGCAATTTAAAAGAAACTGTGGTAAATTTTTTGTTTATATTTGTTTATGTGCGTGTGAGAGTTTATAAGCAGAGAGGTTTTGGTTATCATCCCATCCTTGTTCCTTATTCTGTCTAGTAAAGGAAGCAGAACTTAAGGAAGTTTCATGCCAACTAAATATACTGTTTCATGTCAGTGAAGCCTCTATTCAAAACATCATATTGATAGTCAAAGCTGTGTTCCCTCTGAGACAAAACAAACTAAAAAGCATGACTGTAATAAACACAAACACCAGGGAACATTCAATCAGTTGCTGAGTCAGATTTCACCTTTAAATGCAATAGAATTAATTCAGTCTGTTATTGTATAGTTTTGGGTTAATCTGATCAGTCATAATGAAGATTATTTCACGTTTTCTTTAAAAATACCCTGCACTGTTGAGATTTATCACTCAAATTTAGTCACAGAAGATAATTTATCATCTTGTTTCTCTGTTCTCTACTCAGACACATAGACGAAACCAAAGTACAGATAATAGCTCCTCTTTCACATCCACTTTCATAAATCCATAAAATCCAATCTGATAGAGAAAAAGGTCAGAGTTGTTAATAGACAAGGACACACACCATATAAAGCACTTGACCAAAGGTCCCATTTATCCCTTAATTCCATGTCCTTTTGTTCATTTACTTTTTAATTCATGTTAATGTATCCCAATAATGAATAACTTCCAGCAAGCACATTCATGAATACCAATTAGCCCTGTTGCATAGTTATGACTAATGTGGCAAATGAGAGACAGGTGTGAGAATAATAAATTAAGCCACCTCTTGCTGGCAGCCATGAAGCATGAAACTGGGGGGAAATAAACCCACTGTAAAGGGCTTTCAGATTTTCTGAACACAAACCCGGCAAGTATTATAATCATTTAGAACGTGAAATTAATCACATTTGTTGTATTTCTGCAAAACTTGAAATAAAAATGTGCAATTGTTGCTTTGTTTGTAGCAGGTTTTATGGTAGTTTCAAAGTGATATGTCCAGTAACTGGTGCTAAATAGTGTTCAATTGTCCCTGAAACAGATAAACGTGACTGAGGCAACGTTGTGTTATTTTGGTTAATGTGTATATCACAGCATTTCGGAAATGAAATGTCCGGTGAGCATCACTAAAAGTTTTATGCTCTATTGCATTTGAAATAAATGTACACCTTACACTAAACCCTAGCTTAAATGTAACCGATAATGTGCGCAAAAGCAAATCTGAGAGAAAAGTACATTTGCTGAAGCAAAATGCTGTTTGAGCTCTTTTGTGGAGTATTGTGATTTGTATTTCACAGGACTCGTACCCGTAAAATGTTAATTCAGTGCTGTGCCAGGTGAGCTAGCAAGCAAGTTTACTATGTCAGAGAAGCCATACATATGGAACTGCTTATGTGATGCAAACATCAAAATTTATTAGTTTACAATCATGACTATGGTAAGAATGTTTTGAGGTCATGACATAGTATTGTGCAAATGAGCAATGTGAAAATATGTCTTAAAGGGTTAGGTCACCCAAAAATGAAAATTAGGCTGTGTTTTACTCACCCCTGAGGCATCCTAGGTGTATATGACTTTCTTCTTTCAGACGAATCCAGTCGGAGGTATATTAAAAAAGTCCTGGCTATACCAAGCTCTATCATTGCAGTCAGCGGGTGTTGCAGTGCTTCAGTCCAACAGAAGTGAAATAAAAAGCACCCATCCATAAAAAACGAATGAAAAAAAAAGCGAATGATGCGTTTTTGTAAGAAAAATATCCATATTTCAAACGTAATAATCACTTGACTCTAGCTTGTGCTCACTGTTGTAAACGGAAGCAGTTCCGGGCGGATGACGTATGAGGTCAGCTTTGCGCATGCGCCGCTCAGAAGGGATGCATGCGGAAACGCAGCGGAGAGATCAAAACAAAACAACGGTCACTAATTAAATGTTCAAAACTAGGATTTGTAAAGAAGAATGTCAGAGGATTTTGATATAAGCCAAGAGGAGACTGGTTTTCCTTTGCTAAAGTAAGGAAACTTTGCTTCCTTTGATCCTGTAAACAAACGTTGGTTTTCACGAGACTCACTGGCACATGCGCAAAACTGACCTCGGAGCTGGCCCGGAGCTGCTTCCGTGTACAACTGTTGGCGCAAGCTAGATTAAAGTGATTATTACATTTTGAATATGGATATTTTTCTTACAAAAACGCATCGATTCGCTACAAGAGGCCTTTGTTCACCCCCCGGAGCTGTGTGAGACACTTTTTTTAATGGATGGGCGCTTTTTATTTCACTTCTTTTGGACTGAAGCACTGCAACACCCGTTGACTGCAATGATATTGCTTGGTATAGTCAGGACAATTTTTTATATAACTCTGAAAGAAGAAAGTCATATACACCTAGGATGCCTCTGGGGTGAGTAAAACACAGCCTAATTTTCATTTTTGGGTGTACTAACCCTTTAAATAATTAATACAAGAACTATTTTTTATGGTCTTTTACTTCCTCTAGTGTTCATTTCAGCTGGAAAGTGCAGTGAAATGTATGTATAAGTGCGTTTTTGCTGTTTCCTAATGAGCCTGGGTGGAGCCAAAATTATACACAATTAATGAAAAATTTCTCATTACATAAATTCATGTATTAAATTGATTTTTTATTCTTTGGCAAAAGACAGAAGTGCTTTTTTTAAATTGGATTTACCAATTATGAAGTGAGCAATAAGGCATTGTGCCTCGATGTGGCCTGGCCACTGAACATGAAAACCGGAGGAGATTGTGTGATATTGTGAGATTGAGAGTAATTGTTCAGTGCTAAATGTATAGAAGGCGCTGCAACCTTGGATCCTTCACGGTGCTAACAATGACTGACGCGGTGCAAGAGATTGGTCCGCTGAAGAACAGAGCAGCTGTGGTGGGCTTTTCCCACTCACCAGTTCTAAAAAGCGTGAGTGTTTGTGGTTTTGGCTAACCTTGTTAGTGGAAGATGAAAGGCCAGACTCATACAGGATTGCTGTTTTCTCAGCCCACACCTCAAAGGATAGATCAGACATCAATGAAGACTCCTGAAGAAAACAGAACTACATTAAACTTTGTTACAGAAGTTTAGAATTAAAAAACAAACACTTTGAAAAGCGACAGGAGTCTGGTGACTACAAATGCAAATCTGAACTTCTTTTGGAATCTTGCTGTAATAATCAGCACCTTTGATTTCTTATATTTCAGTGGGGGTTTTTTACACTTGGAAATTAATGAATTCAATTCAACTCACAATCACACATTTTTCTCACACGTTTGAGAAAAAAATGTGAGCCATCTAATATAACAAGGACCAAATGGCCGGACGTCATAGCACTGACTATTACCTTCATATGTCACACATAGACGTGTGAATATAACATCATGCTGCACCTCTAGTTTGATAGTGGTGGCCTTATAATTAATATATATATATATATATATATATATATATATATATATATATATATATATATATATATATA
>NW_015505509.1:419792-475680 GCF_001515645.1 Sinocyclocheilus grahami
TATATAGGCCTAGATAATGGATAATATATAATTTGTTGTATTACTGGTTTACATAAATTGGTTTTATATGAAATTCATTGCATCTTCCTTTTGATTTGCCATTTAGATTTAGCTTTACATCACTTGCTCATTAATGGATCCTTTGCAGTGAATGGGTGCCGTCAGAATAAGAGTCCAAACTGCTGATAAAACATCACAATAATCTACAAGTGATCCACATGACTCCAGTCTATGAATTAACATCTTGTGAAGTGAAAAGCTGCATATGTGTAATAAAAAATCATTATGGTTATAATAATAAAATTAAGATTATAATAAGGTTATTATAATCATTAAAACGTCACTTCTTTCCAAAATACCATTCCATAATCCATAATAATACCATCTCATTATTAGTTTAGTCATTGGTTCTGTCAAGTGTGATAACCATTAGGGTAGTATTTCTGGTTTGGGTTTTTGGTTCTTGTTCCAAGTTACTGTTACTTATAGTCGGCATCATTTCATCATAAGACATATGTATCCATTCACTTACTGCAATATTTTTTAGCATTTTGTTTTTCCTTTTCAAACCTCACAAAAATGTCTGTATCAAGAACGTCTAAACAATGTGAGTGATTTTTTCCACCATCATTTATCCTGCCAATAAATAATTCACACATTTTAATTTTGGAGCAAAAACCTTTCATTAACACCAAATCATGAGAAATGCTGATGAGATAATTATATGTGTTTCTACATTATCTTTGATGCCTTGTGAAACATGAATGGAGATGATAATGAGGGGTCTTTACCAGGGCCTCTCTTTATGAATTAGACAGAGGGGTCTAAAATAAACCTTTCTGCATTACATTGCTTCCAACACATACACAACTAATATTATACATGGCATTATAGCTGGAAACTCTGATCGTAAAAGGCATTGTGTTGCCTCTAACCCAAATGGCCCACTATTATGGTGAAGTAATTTTCGTAACTTCCATAATTTCTGAGAGAATGTTTGACTTCATAATGTTGCCATTTCAATAAAACAGTGAAATTAGTTTTTATACTTTGGGGCTAAAAATAACAATTGGGAAAAGTAAAATGAATAAGTACAATGACCTAATACATTTTATAAACTGTGCAGCTATTACAATGAATGGATAACTAGATGCGCAATATAAAAGTCATAGTGTGATGCCACTTTGTCAGCAGTGATTAATTAAGGTACTTCTGGTCCGATTATCTAAATTTCTGAAAGTTGGGATTGCTGCAAAACATTTAGGGGCACAACGAAAAAAAAAGCATGCAAATTGTACCTCTAGACTTTCGACTGACTGAAAGTAAAATGATCTCATCAAGCAACAGCATTGCAATCAATTCAGCCAATGAAAATGAGCTTTTCTCATTATGTGAAATTATATTATCTGAACTGTGGCATAGAATAAGGAGCAAAGTAAATTCTCTGAATACAAAGCTTCTCTTCTGCTTAGCTCTAAGATGCTACTGCCTTCCACATATAGAACACATCTCACTTAGATAATGTACATCTTACAGGCACATGTTCTTTTGTATGCTCAACACATTTACATTGTATGGAAGAAAGACACTGAGCATGCTTTGTACCAAATACTTTATTTGCATTGTTTTTATCCCACAGCTAAAATACAGAAAGAATTGTTTACTTTTTATCATGACTGCATGCAAAACCTTTTATTAATTTGCATAAAACAAACATTCTTTCATGGCTTAAAGATAATGTGACAGTATACCTGTGTACCTGTCATATGCTAATACATATAATGTACACGGAAAACAGAGATTACAGTTACTGAAAGACCATCCTTATGAAGTGGATCTTAGAAATGTATTTCTTGTATTTATTATAAAGAAATGTCATGCTGAGCATCTAAAGCTTCAAAGAGATGCAATGGAGAATTGTTACAGCATGAGGCCAGAAATAGAGAGAGAGAGAGAGAAAGAGAGAGAGAGAGAAAACTTTACTACTCCATCCAGAAGCTCTTTTGATTTGAACTCCTGAAGAGCTAAAAGGAAGACACATTAGGACAAAACACAGAATAGCACAAACAGCTCAGCTTACAATGATTTTATATGCATCATTGAGTGAAAATGTTGCAAATTCTGTCTTTCGGATCAAAGAAGTTGATCTTATCAAAGAAGTTATATGACTAATCTGACTGTTCATTGACCCTGCTAAATTGATGCTAAAGTATGATAATCACATGCAACTTGACCACAGCTGCAAGGAAATTTTAACATTTGCAGGCAATCGTTTATATTTAATTTTATTACTTATGATACAATTGAGTCATAAGATTCAGTCTGGACATTTGACTTCAGGCTTAAAGGAACACTCCACTATTTTTGAAAATAGGCTCATTTTCCAACTCCCCTAGAGTTAAACAGTTGAGTTTTACTGTTTTCTAATCCATTCAGCCGATCTCCGGGTCTGGCGGTAGCACTTTTAGCTGTATCTTAACATAGATAATTGAATCTGATTAGACCGTTAGCATCTCGCTCAAAAATGACCAAAGAGTTTCTATATTTTTCCTATTTAAAACTTGACTCTTCTGTAGTTACATTGTGTACTAAGACTGACGGAAAATGAAAAGTTGCAGTGATATTACGCATCGCCTGAAAATAGGCTTATTGGAAGTTACCTAGCTGGGAATTATTTTCAGGCGCTGCGTAATATCATTGCTCCTGCTGCACCCATGGTACGGCAGCAAAGTTCCTTGATTATTACGCCGGAATGAGGGTATAGTTCCTAGCCATATCGGCTTAGAAAATCACAACTTTTCATTTTCCGTCGGTCTTAGTACACGATGTAACTACAGAAGAATCAAGTTTTAAATAGGAAAAATATAGAAACTCTTTGGTCATTTTTGAGCGAGATGCTAACGGTCTAATCAGATTCAATGATCTATGCTAAGCTAGAGCTAAAAGTGCTACCGCCAGACCCGGAGATCGGCTGAATGTGTTCGAAAACGGTAAAACTCAACTGTTTAACTCTAGGGGAGTTGGAAAATGAGCCTATTTTCAAAAATAGTGGCGTGTTCCTTTAAGTTTTTCAAATGATTTTGTAGATGATTTGAGATAAATCTAAATTTAATTTCACAAGAGCATTAATACTTTGCACATTCTGGCTCATTGACCAATGTCTCTGTTTTCTGTTTTAGATAGTGCTTTTGTAATGTCTAGAGAGAAAAAAAAAACTTTTAAGGAATTGTATGTTTTTAAGAAAGATTTGATAGGCCTACTTTATATCCGGTGATTAGAAGCCTCAGTTAGATGGGCAAGTGCAGCTTTACATGTATGCAACAGCAAAGGAAATGACACACAAAGCAATCAAACTAGCTGTAGCTAATATTCCAGGTAGAATATTAAGTTTGATTATGAACTTTCTGTTCTTTAAAATCTATTGCTAAGTGCTCCAAGCAAATCTGTCATCATCACTGGCACTGTGCATTAACATCAGTAGCACTTCTGCTTAAAAAGAAATGTTTCACTGGCTTCTTTTCATTAAAACATCATTGTTACTTTGTGTCTCTGCTGGGAAGTCTGATAAAGTTATTTGGGTAAGGAATGCATGGGAAATTAAATTCATGTGTTTGTGTGTTTATTTAGTACTGGCGTTCCAGGAGAGCAAGAGTTTCTTCTCTTACACATCCTGATAAACGGAAGTCGAAGGGCATGAAAACAGCTCTCAGGCCGTGTCCCAAATGGCACCCTCAGCCCTCGCCGTCCTCCTCCGCGGTCCAGTCCCATATGGCACCCTCCGCTCTCCTCTGTATCTATACTTTGCCACATGGGTTGTTAGGTAACGATCCACTGTTGACTTTTGCACCAATGCAAGCTTTGCAAAGGGGCTCAATAGAGATGTGTGATCTCTAACCTGGGACATCCTACAGTTATGGGTACTGTTTAAGAAAATATTCAACAGGGAAATCACTTTATTTATTCAGTTTTTCAACAGAAAGCACAATAACAGCCTACTGTTGCAGTTACGCTCACTCACCACAGACACAGGATGTGTGAAACAGGCCTCAGGGCATCCTGCTCTAGGAACGCCAACTTGCATTCAACAATACTGTGACCTTGTGACCTTCATCGATTGTGAGAACACTCTTTGAAATCTGAAATGACACACTACTGTCCACATCAAGTGTTCTATTTAGGACAGCTCCCAGTAATGAAGACCAGATCTGAATGTAGATGAGGTTCAGCTATCAAGATCATGACAAATACATTTCTTTTAATAGGTAAAATGGTACCAGCCGGCAGAGGATTCCGCTTGGTCTTAAAGCCTTCCTTAAATGGCTTCTTCACAAATAAAACAATGATTTTCCCAAAAAGAATGATTAATTATCAATTGAGAATTTGTTATTGATATGGCCTAGTGGAAATAATAATAATATGGGCTGCGAGAAAATAATAAATAAAAAGAGTGGGACTGCTATGAGTGCAGGCAGTCTAGGGACAGCATCCATATTTCAACCCAGTGGCATGACAACACCCTCCCTTGCGGCCAAAAATACAGACCGGCGCTCCCGATTAGCCAATCCGGGCCTGTTTAAGGGGACATATAACTAATCTGTGGTGCTAAAATGCACTTTTTAGGTGTAGATAAGGTACAAAGTTGGCAGGTGACCCTTAAACATACAACCTTTGCAAATTTTTCTGACAGTTTTGCCAACTTCTGCCATGGCTCATTTTGCTGAAAAAGACATTGATTATGAAATGGCAAACTTATCTAACTTTTCACTGAACTCTACAGTCCCTATTCTAGGTAATGTACATTAATCATCACTGAGTTACACCGAGTCTACAATAAGAACAAATCAGAGTCGGCGAAGAAGATGGGAACTGCAATTAGCAGTCAATGCCTTCTCTCATCTGTTAAATAGCCATATAAATGAGTCTTGAAAAATCAAACATTTGCTCACTTTCTAGGCTGTTCTTGACATATAATTATCATATGTATCGTCACCTTGTGCTTGTACCTCTCATTTCTGATTCTCACCTCGCAATGATTTCTCACATCTAATACCCAATTGATGCCTCTGCCATTTTTAATGGATTATGGTGTGATCAATTTGTATTCCAAAAGATGCAGAGAGCAGGTAGGTACATTTTGTAGTTTCTGGGCAAGTCAATATGTCCCTTCGCTGTCAAACTGTATTCTCAGGCTATATGGCAGAGTGTGATAAAAAGTTGTTCTCTCTTTCTACAAACCATATTTTACAGCACAACACACCTCAATGACTTTCCACCTTGGCAGAGGAAGATATACAACGGAAATTTGCATTTTCAAACCTGCCTAGAGTCATTTCAAAACTTTGTTGTGCAAAATATTTAAAATGTCCCCCAGGAATATATATATTTTTTCATATCAGTCTCCTCATTCATTTTCTCTCCCCCCACTCTTTTCTCTTGTAACTTCTAACTACATTGTGAGGTCATTGCAGAGAAGTCACAACGCACTGTAGGCTATAAGATCTGTCTGTCCGACTGAAAGTGATTTCCCTGGTCCCCATCCACGTAATATTCATTTTTTGGGGTAAAATATCCCTTTAAAGGGAAGTACTGTGTACTTCAACACAGTTTAGATAAGATCATTTTTTACAGAGCAGGAATCATCGGTGGTGGTCTGGCCTAAATATTTCCTGAGCAAACGAATACCATTTTTCATTCCGTCTGTGGCAGTATGAAGCAGGCAGCCACTATTTGGCCTCTATTCCTGGACCAACCCCTCAGGCTCTCTGTGGTGCCAATCTGCCTTTACTCAGCTGACATCATTTGTCATCAAAACAGAATGTACATTTTTCCAAAGCTTGGTGGGAAACATGGTAACTGATGAAATCATTGTAGACTTTATCACGTTGGGAACAGTGTTTTCTCTCTTTAAAAAAAATGTAGGCCTATGTATTATACTTGTGGTGAAATCACTGTAAATATGTCACGATTTAGTAACAGCAAACTGACAAATAGATTTGCCATTGCATTGTGGACGTATTAAGCAACGTGACGCAAAGTGTAGGGGAATAAAACATTCATTTATTAAAAAAATAATAATACAAAATTAAGAAACGTGAGGTGGACTGCACAAAGCTAATGTATCCATGACATCAGTTGGCTCCTGGAATAAACACGATGATCAGACAGCGCGTTAACAGTAAGTTAATTATGAGACTATAGCAACCCCTTGTGGAGAGACGACGAATGCGTTGTTTTGTCTTCCACCGTTCGTGCTACGAACGAAATACGAAAAAATACAATACAAAAACACAAGTTTGACACGAAAGCCGTTGGTTTTTCATTAGCTGGATAATAATGTCTTGCAAAATAAATAAAACAAAACTTTAAATGATAGATTTTGAAGGATAAATCTGATCTCTGTCTGAATATATAGCCTATCCACAATATTTTAAATGCCAAAACAACAGAAGTGTGATTCACCAGACTAACAAGTGACTTTTTCATTTATCGTGCATCATTACAGTATTTGTTTTCCACGTTATGACTCGTGACATAACCTGTCCAAGTCCATGAGGAAGCCCATGTAAAGCTTTCTTATCAAAATTCATGGATATTGAAAACAAATGCAGTTTTTGTAATATATACGAGGAAGACTTGGGTCATTTGTATTACAGCTGTGATTTATCTTTGAAATTTTGGTCTGATGTTAGCTTTTTTCTATTTGCCCCAAGAAATGTTAATTATAAATTATCTTTAAAAGATGTTATATGTTCTTACACACACAAAAGCAAAATGTTTAAATATATTGTAAACTTTTACATTTTGCATGGTAAATATTACATTAATAAACAAAAATTTGCGGATTGTATACCTAAATGTGAGTTGTTAAAAAAGTCTTTAGTGTTAATTAATAACAAAAAAAATTACATTTTGTTAAATTTTATGGAGAAATTCTTTGAAAAATAATGTCCCCGCTATGCTTTTCAACTCATTTGTATACTAAATGTGTCTCTAGGGAGAAGGAAGAAATATCTGTTTTATTTTTTTAATTTTTAATTAAAAAATTTTTTTATTTATATATTTTTTTTTGTTCCTGTAAGTTGTATGATTGTAATAATGTGAATAGGTTGTGTTGTATCTATGTTAAAATCTTTTATTAATCTGTTTGAAGCAATAAAAAAATTCAAATAAAAAAAGTCCATGAGGAAGTGCCACACACTCATTGTTTTTCTGCTATGATTGTGTTGTCTTATATTGAACTAATTATATTTTTTTGCAATCTGGAATTAATCTGCATTTTTACTTTTTAATGAAGACATTAAGCCATTTTCCTCATGATGACCCAGCTGGTTCACAGGTCATTTCAGGTTTCACTGTCACAAAACCAAATCACCCACACACAATCACCCATTGTGTCAACGGACCTCTGATGAAAACCTCAGACTGGTTGATACTGTTAGATCATGTTATTTACATCCACAAGGGAAAACGGAAATGGAGAAGGTCCAAATGCTTTTTTTTCTCTTCTGTTTTGTTTTAATGACGTATTATGATGATGTATTTATGATCTAATAACCTGTTAATAACTAGTTTTGCAGCTTATTGTTTGATCTAGTTTATATTATCTTGGTGGTTAAAAAAGGGAATATTAATGTTTGTGTCCTGTCCTCTTTTCTGTCCAGTGGATGTTGGAACAAACCCAAAAGGAAAAGTGAGTACCCAGTGACGGATGGTCAGCTATGCAGCAAGAGAGGTGAATTCTGGGATACGGGTCCAGCCTTTTAGGGACATAAAGGGATCTGCAGGGGCTCATGAACTAGCTCAGGCCATCATGGATGGGTTAGCATCACCTTACCTCATGGTATAATACCTTTTACACAATCTGGGGTACTTCACAGGTTTTTCCTACAGTATATTCTGTTTTACTGTTTTGTTTTTGTTCTCACACTTGAGACAAAATGTCTCACATCCTCAGTGAAGTCTAATATTCAGATTCACTCTTCTACAGAACTGCTTAGGCCAGGGGTTTCCAGGCCTGTTGTCAGCTAGAGCTGCTTGAAGGGATAACATATTCTGAAGGTATACTTGTTTCAAAATACACAAAGAATATCCATTTGAGGTCTAGACCGCTTGTAGAGATGGATTTTACAGCCTGTGACAGTGCTGCTATATTCACTTATGTGTGAAGGATTCATATTTTGATCTGTGTCTTGATGAGCCTCAAATATCTCCACATTAAATATATATAACGTGGATTTTTCTGTCCTGACCAGTGCTGTCAAGTCAAGTACCACCTCGTTTTCATATGAGTGCATCTTGTGATTAATCTGCTGTCATCACCCTTGAAAGCTCTTTGCGTAAGTTAGTAAGGGAATGGATATAGTAGGCAGAAAAAAACATGACAGTATCACTATATGAGTAATCAAATAAACATATTCAAAATTACAGTCAAATGTTTTAGCAGGCTATTTGATTCTCATTATAAAGATGTTTTTTCAGACCGGTTAGTACATTGTTTTTAGGTTGGCCTACTACTCCCCACATAAGTTAGCAACCAGTCTCAAAGGAAAAACATGCTTGTTGTGACATTTCTACAAAATGATATTGCAATGTTGCTTGTTGCACATAGCCCCATATTTTACAATAATCTGCCCTGTAATCATAATTTGTGTGAAAAGGAATAACATTTATGAGATAGCAAAGGACCCACTGGTTGCTACACTTCAGAATTTTAACAGGTATTATTTGTAACTTTATTCATAAACTTGGTGACACACTTGATTTTTTGACAGTCAGTCAGACTACATTTTAAAGTTGAATTAGTTTTAATGGCAAAAGTCATATACAGATTCTGCAGATTCTAATATACTGCTTCTGAGAATAAAGTGCTGACGACTCTTGTATGCCTTTGATACACGTGATCAGTGACTGGGTGAGGGTTTGCTTTTCATTAGGATCTTTTCTGAGTCACCCTGATTTACCGCCTTTGACTCTGCTATAATAAGGCTACAGTTATTGATCTATCTGTCAGTCATAGCACCTGACAGATGGTAAAGCACCACCTTTTCCAGAGCCATCACCCCCTCTTATTGAAAGGAGAGCTCCCTTGCATCATAATGAAGTTTCTTGCTTGAATGTGCACACTGAATCCTAATATATCAGGCTTTCTCCTTATGGATTTACTGCATGTTACCCGTTTAGATCAGTCTTATGCTCCTCAAAGTTAGACATCCTAAATGGTCTTAAATTGTCTATTTAGGTCTTTTTAGTTCAAAACATTCAACACGTTGAACTCATTTCAACTCACCGATGACCAATGAGTTTTATTCTATTATTTTTCTATTGTTCTTATGTGTGTTTGGTGTAACTCTGTGATTAATATTGAAGGTGTTATGTCACTTAATGGTCTCCCAACCAACTGATCCCCTTTAGTGATTGCTGCCATCTAGTGGACACATAAATTATGTTTGATACCTCTTGAAGAGTTCAGTAATAAATACAAATTCTGTAATCATTTACTCTTTGAAAAAAAGTGATTCCCAAAGCACAGGAATATTTCCTTTCAGAGGGTACTCTAAAAGATTTAAATTTAGTTTTGGCAAACCTTTAAGACTTTAACACCTGCCAACTTCTCATTCAAATCTATTCCAGTGACAGTGCCTGTGCTCATGGGTGATAATTTAGATGCAGTATTTCAATTACAGAATACAAAAAAGATGGCAAATTACTTTAAATCCATGAGACATTTAACAAAAGCAGTTTAGAATTCGCTGTTAGGACTTTCTCTATAATTGCACCCAGAACTGTTAAAGTTGTGTGAATGTATTTTTGAAAAGAAAAAAAATGTAGGTCAGGGACTTGGTTCTATCTATCGGTTATTTACTGGATGGAGGCAGATCTAATCTGAATGCAAGCTTGCAGTTGATTTTAAGGGGTGGTTTTAAGCAATAAAAGACAGTGTTTTTTCAGCGGTGGGGCAAATTATGATATTTTGATAAAAAATGAACAAGGTAAATGAGCATCAATTAATTTTCTCAACAAAATCAATAACATACCTTTAGAAAATAGATGGGGTGAATTACCATTTCATGTCAACTTTAAAACCTTTTTTTTTCTCCATCATCAATTGTTTTTAGTTTAAAAGTGAGTCATTGTAAAGGCCAGTCCATGCATATTAATGATAATGCTACATTCAATTCAACATAAACTGCACTGAACTGCACTGTTAGACTTATGGAGGCTTTACAAAGAACACTTGATATATAGAAATGTCATATGGGCCATTTTTAGGGGAAGTTTTTGTCCTTTTATAATGACTCTAATGTGTGTATTTGTGTACAAATGTTAAGTCAGTCTGTATTCAGCACTTTGGCGGTTTTACTTTCATGCTGACATTTAAATCTTCCACATTTCAGTAGCTCATTTAACTCTTTGTGTGGAGAACAAGTGAATTGAGTGGTAAAATATTTGTCTTGTCTTCCCGTTTCAGTTTGCTTTCTGGTTGTGGCTGCGGTTATCACATTGTATCTGAATAAAAGTATTAATTTCTTTCAAAAGAAAAAATAAAAATTTAATAAAAATAAAAATACTGAACCCAATCTTTTGAACTTTTAAAGTGCACAGATACAGAAAAAAAATAGTAGGAAGAGTAGTACACTAGTATAAAAAACTAAATTCAGCCACTGACTCATGAACAAAATGTTGACTACAGTGGTTCCCAACCCTGGTCCTGGAGGCACCCCAACACTGCACGTTTTGCATGTCTCCTTAATCAAAAACACCTGATTCAGGTCATCGGCTCATTAGTAGAGACTGCAAGGCCTGAAATTGGTGCGGCAGAGAAAGGAGACATGCAAAATGTGCAGTGTTGGGGTGCCTACAGGAACAGGGTTGGGAACCACTGGACTACATATAACAAGTAGGCCAGGGCGTGAGAACTGGTACGCTATTGCCCTCTTCTGACTGTAATGTAGAACATCCAAAAGAGCTTATACTTTGAGTTAAAACATTCATGAAAGATGATCACACAAGCATAAAAAAAAATCTAATAGACTGTTTGTACTGCAAATCTAGATTAACATACTATTTAACAACTGTAAGTTATACTAAATGTCAAATGTAAACGAGATTCAGAAAGGACAGTGTGTCACAGAGCACTGTTGTCAGCTGCTAAAGGCGACTGTCAACTTCCCTTTCAGTGGTAAAGGTGGGAAGTAAACTCTCTCTCCTCTCTTGTCTCTGTTTTGTATGTATGTGAAAGCTCAGTTTCACTAAATAAACTATTGTGGTAGAAACTTTCAAAGGTTTAAAGGGTTTCAGGGCAAAGGGACTCATATGTCATCAACTCATAAATTCATGCATGTATGGAACTATAATAGTAGGCCATATGTATAGGGAGACGGGGCTAGTTGTCACTGGGTTATATTTCAATAACTATAAGGTCCGTTACACAAATGTGTTTTTAAAAAACTTTAAAATTAGAATGACTTTTGAAAACACAGATATATACAGTTTATTAATATTGTTGGCAAAAACAGTAGTCTGATAGTTCATTTTACATTTCATAATTTACTCTTCATGAATAGCTCTGTTTCAAAATGTAATTACTGTTCACATTTTACTGAAAAGCCTAGAAAATTGACAGATTCCATTGTGACAGCCTCACATAGTGCACCGATAATGAATTGTATATTTTTCATGGGCATTCGTAGTGGAAATATATAAACTGCTTTTGTGTAGCCAAAGCGTAAATGTATGTATCTTTAACAGAAATTAAAATAGCCTGAGAAATTTTCACTTGAGTAAAAAATGTGACTAGTCTGGGATCTACATTATAGATTCACACATATAAGCGATATCATTCTTAACAAATAGGCCTACTACTTCATTGTCTCTTCTATTTTACTTTTGATACTTACAATTACTGCTATTATTTTTCCTATTAATTACATAAGACAGTAGTCAGAATAAACAGAAGACTCTTCATTTTTATTTCTGAAGCATATTTTACTCAGTCAAGTAAATGAAGTTCATCTTCTTCTTTCACAAAATATGTGCAGATGTCCATGAGACGGTGTAATTTTCCGCGTTTTCTCTTCAACTCCTTTTGGGCATCCATGCACATCATGGTAAACTTCTGAAACTCACTTAGATTCAGGCACTGTTGGTAATTAAAGATTTCATTTTAGATTTAATGCTCTATAATGCACAAGTTATTGTTTGATCATACAACAAGCCACATGAGTAATATTTTCCAAATTTGTCTGAAATTGATAACCCTCTCTATGGACACATTGGAGGTAGTCCCCTGCCGTTAGCTATTTTTGTATTTAATTTTTTTTTACATAACGTTTAGGTGTTTACATAAATGTAACATTTTGTTTCTATTGTTCTTATGTGTGTTTGGTGTAACTCTGTGATTAATATTGAAGGTGTTATGTCACTTAATGGTCTCCCAACCAACTGATCCCCTTTAGTGATTGCTGCCATCTAGTGGACACATAAATTATGTTTGATACCTCTTGAAGAGTTCAGTAATAAATACAAATTCTGTAATCATTTACTCTTTGAAAAAAAGTGATTCCCAAAGCACAGGAATATTTCCTTTCAGAGGGTACTCTAAAAGATTTAAATTTAGTTTTGGCAAACCTTTAAGACTTTAACACCTGCCAACTTCTCATTCAAATCTATTCCAGTGACAGTGCCTGTGCTCATGGGTGATAATTTAGATGCAGTATTTCAATTACAGAATACAAAAAAGATGGCAAATTACTTTAAATCCATGAGACATTTAACAAAAGCAGTTTAGAATTCGCTGTTAGGACTTTCTCTATAATTGCACCCAGAACTGTTAAAGTTGTGTGAATGTATTTTTGAAAAGAAAAAAAATGTAGGTCAGGGACTTGGTTCTATCTATCGGTTATTTACTGGATGGAGGCAGATCTAATCTGAATGCAAGCTTGCAGTTGATTTTAAGGGGTGGTTTTAAGCAATAAAAGACAGTGTTTTTTCAGCGGTGGGGCAAATTATGATATTTTGATAAAAAATGAACAAGGTAAATGAGCATCAATTAATTTTCTCAACAAAATCAATAACATACCTTTAGAAAATAGATGGGGTGAATTACCATTTCATGTCAACTTTAAAACCTTTTTTTTTCTCCATCATCAATTGTTTTTAGTTTAAAAGTGAGTCATTGTAAAGGCCAGTCCATGCATATTAATGATAATGCTACATTCAATTCAACATAAACTGCACTGAACTGCACTGTTAGACTTATGGAGGCTTTACAAAGAACACTTGATATATAGAAATGTCATATGGGCCATTTTTAGGGGAAGTTTTTGTCCTTTTATAATGACTCTAATGTGTGTATTTGTGTACAAATGTTAAGTCAGTCTGTATTCAGCACTTTGGCGGTTTTACTTTCATGCTGACATTTAAATCTTCCACATTTCAGTAGCTCATTTAACTCTTTGTGTGGAGAACAAGTGAATTGAGTGGTAAAATATTTGTCTTGTCTTCCCGTTTCAGTTTGCTTTCTGGTTGTGGCTGCGGTTATCACATTGTATCTGAATAAAAGTATTAATTTCTTTCAAAAGAAAAAATAAAAATTTAATAAAAATAAAAATACTGAACCCAATCTTTTGAACTTTTAAAGTGCACAGATACAGAAAAAAAATAGTAGGAAGAGTAGTACACTAGTATAAAAAACTAAATTCAGCCACTGACTCATGAACAAAATGTTGACTACAGTGGTTCCCAACCCTGGTCCTGGAGGCACCCCAACACTGCACGTTTTGCATGTCTCCTTAATCAAAAACACCTGATTCAGGTCATCGGCTCATTAGTAGAGACTGCAAGGCCTGAAATTGGTGCGGCAGAGAAAGGAGACATGCAAAATGTGCAGTGTTGGGGTGCCTACAGGAACAGGGTTGGGAACCACTGGACTACATATAACAAGTAGGCCAGGGCGTGAGAACTGGTACGCTATTGCCCTCTTCTGACTGTAATGTAGAACATCCAAAAGAGCTTATACTTTGAGTTAAAACATTCATGAAAGATGATCACACAAGCATAAAAAAAAATCTAATAGACTGTTTGTACTGCAAATCTAGATTAACATACTATTTAACAACTGTAAGTTATACTAAATGTCAAATGTAAACGAGATTCAGAAAGGACAGTGTGTCACAGAGCACTGTTGTCAGCTGCTAAAGGCGACTGTCAACTTCCCTTTCAGTGGTAAAGGTGGGAAGTAAACTCTCTCTCCTCTCTTGTCTCTGTTTTGTATGTATGTGAAAGCTCAGTTTCACTAAATAAACTATTGTGGTAGAAACTTTCAAAGGTTTAAAGGGTTTCAGGGCAAAGGGACTCATATGTCATCAACTCATAAATTCATGCATGTATGGAACTATAATAGTAGGCCATATGTATAGGGAGACGGGGCTAGTTGTCACTGGGTTATATTTCAATAACTATAAGGTCCGTTACACAAATGTGTTTTTAAAAAACTTTAAAATTAGAATGACTTTTGAAAACACAGATATATACAGTTTATTAATATTGTTGGCAAAAACAGTAGTCTGATAGTTCATTTTACATTTCATAATTTACTCTTCATGAATAGCTCTGTTTCAAAATGTAATTACTGTTCACATTTTACTGAAAAGCCTAGAAAATTGACAGATTCCATTGTGACAGCCTCACATAGTGCACCGATAATGAATTGTATATTTTTCATGGGCATTCGTAGTGGAAATATATAAACTGCTTTTGTGTAGCCAAAGCGTAAATGTATGTATCTTTAACAGAAATTAAAATAGCCTGAGAAATTTTCACTTGAGTAAAAAATGTGACTAGTCTGGGATCTACATTATAGATTCACACATATAAGCGATATCATTCTTAACAAATAGGCCTACTACTTCATTGTCTCTTCTATTTTACTTTTGATACTTACAATTACTGCTATTATTTTTCCTATTAATTACATAAGACAGTAGTCAGAATAAACAGAAGACTCTTCATTTTTATTTCTGAAGCATATTTTACTCAGTCAAGTAAATGAAGTTCATCTTCTTCTTTCACAAAATATGTGCAGATGTCCATGAGACGGTGTAATTTTCCGCGTTTTCTCTTCAACTCCTTTTGGGCATCCATGCACATCATGGTAAACTTCTGAAACTCACTTAGATTCAGGCACTGTTGGTAATTAAAGATTTCATTTTAGATTTAATGCTCTATAATGCACAAGTTATTGTTTGATCATACAACAAGCCACATGAGTAATATTTTCCAAATTTGTCTGAAATTGATAACCCTCTCTATGGACACATTGGAGGTAGTCACCTGCCGTTAGCTATTTTTGTATTTAATTTTTTTTTACATAACGTTTAGGTGTTTACATAAATGTAACATTTTGTTTATCTATTTAACAAAAAATTACTTACAATCAAATTGTGTCCTTTTGGCTAATTAATTTGCTGAAAAGCGCTAGTAATATGATTGCCACTTACGCATCCTCTACTGAAAGAATCTGCTAACAGCGACAAACAGTGACAAAATGCAAAGAGCTAAAATAATGAATAATTCTAAACGATCTTTGTAATTTTCACAGGGAAAAACACGAAAAAACACCATCTACATCCAGACCATCAATTATTTTTATGTGCTATGAAAATGTAGTAGTCAGTGGCTAATGACATACATTTTCAGTCACCTAGTGCAAAATTTGGTTGCATATGTTAGTAATTATGGAGGATTGTACAGTGATGTTAAATGCTGTTAACAGATTAAATGTTTGATTGTTAAGCAGCACTGGCAGTTGTATGACATCTGTACCTCGTCCCCAGTGATGTCAAACAGGTTCAAGATCTTTTTGAAATCAGAACCCTTGAGATTGAAAAGGAATCCGGATGCTTTAAACTCTTTCAGGTTGATGGTTTTGCTACTGTCCATATCCAACAGCTCAAAGACAGGGAGGAAATGGTGACAGATGAAGGTCTCTTCCACATCATGCTACGTACACATACACATTTCAGCACATGTGACATTGATCACAACCTCTCATAAAACAATAACAATGATAAAGACCAAGGAAATTTGGCAGTAAATGGGGTTTTCCTGCAGCATGAAAAAGAGGAAGTGGCTTTTTGCTCAGATATTGTGAGCCCTGTATGGTTGTGGTGAGTGTGGAGGGGCTGTTTTTGATGTGGTCATGTTTTGTAAGAGAATGTCTTACTTCACTACTGAGCAGAATGCAGACCATCATATAAAACTCCTCAAAACCAATTTCTCCATCAGCATCCCAATCCAGCATGTCGAAGGTCAGCATTATGTGTTTCTTCCCCATTGTTGTCACATGCTTCATGAAATGGTAGAACTGAATGTCTGAGGAAGGGAAAAGAAAAGCACGACAGTTATTCCAAACATTGAAATTCCACCGTACTAATCTATCCACCTATTGCAGATTAATAAAAATTACATAAAAAGACTGATAAAAAATTACAGATTTGTCAGTTGTTCTCGTGTTAAAGGGGAAATGCGCGTTAACAAGTAATTATTAGTGTATTTTTACCATTCAGTGTTTTTTTCTCATGAATATCCAGAAGACAAAAATAATCATAAATTATTTTAGTGTTAGTCAGTGAGAGAAGGCAATGAAACTTGTTTAAATTCAAATATTCGAAGAAAACCCCCTTTTTTAACTTCATTTTGCTATTTAGATTAGAGTAATGTTAACCGCGTCCATTATCAATCAACAATTAATGCTGTTACCATGGTAATTAGGCACCTTTCAAGCTTCCGCGTTTATAGCTTCCGGATTGGCGCAGGCCAAGACGCTTTCACACTTGGTTCGCTTGCCTCTGGTCCGAACCCGAGTTCGATTGCTCCCCCCTCCCCCTGGACTGTGTTCGTGTTATTTTATTTGGGTCAGCGTCAACAAGCCAGCAGCTGTTTACCCCGTTGCTTAGTAACGACGGGCAGGAGAAGGCGGCAAAATGCGCAGTTGCCCTCTTCATTTTTGTTTTTGAACCGTTGGTTTTGTTTCCAAAGCTTCAGTACATAACGGCACTTATGTTTGTCTTACGAGTGTACAGCAAATGCTCTAAAGAACGCTAAAGGCAAACAGAAATTAGACATACAGCTTTCTGCTTGAAGCGAGTCAGTCACGCTCGTAAGGAAAGTGAGTGAAACACACACACATTTTTATCAAATAATACGTAATTAATTGCGGTTCACTTCCGCGATTCGGTAGGCCTACGATTGCGTTCACATCAGCAGCGAACCGTACCGGAGTTCACATGAACCGCACCCCAGACCACCCTTTTTAAGCGGACCAATCTTTTGAACTTTTAAAGTGCACAGATACAGAAAAAAAATAGTAGGAAGAGTAGTACACTAGTATAAAAAACTAAATTCAGCCACTGACTCATGAACAAAATGTTGACTACAGTGGTTCCCAACCCTGGTCCTGGAGGCACCCCAACACTGCACGTTTTGCATGTCTCCTTAATCAAAAACACCTGATTCAGGTCATCGGCTCATTAGTAGAGACTGCAAGGCCTGAAATTGGTGCGGCAGAGAAAGGAGACATGCAAAATGTGCAGTGTTGGGGTGCCTACAGGAACAGGGTTGGGAACCACTGGACTACATATAACAAGTAGGCCAGGGCGTGAGAACTGGTACGCTATTGCCCTCTTCTGACTGTAATGTAGAACATCCAAAAGAGCTTATACTTTGAGTTAAAACATTCATGAAAGATGATCACACAAGCATAAAAAAAAATCTAATAGACTGTTTGTACTGCAAATCTAGATTAACATACTATTTAACAACTGTAAGTTATACTAAATGTCAAATGTAAACGAGATTCAGAAAGGACAGTGTGTCACAGAGCACTGTTGTCAGCTGCTAAAGGCGACTGTCAACTTCCCTTTCAGTGGTAAAGGTGGGAAGTAAACTCTCTCTCCTCTCTTGTCTCTGTTTTGTATGTATGTGAAAGCTCAGTTTCACTAAATAAACTATTGTGGTAGAAACTTTCAAAGGTTTAAAGGGTTTCAGGGCAAAGGGACTCATATGTCATCAACTCATAAATTCATGCATGTATGGAACTATAATAGTAGGCCATATGTATAGGGAGACGGGGCTAGTTGTCACTGGGTTATATTTCAATAACTATAAGGTCCGTTACACAAATGTGTTTTTAAAAAACTTTAAAATTAGAATGACTTTTGAAAACACAGATATATACAGTTTATTAATATTGTTGGCAAAAACAGTAGTCTGATAGTTCATTTTACATTTCATAATTTACTCTTCATGAATAGCTCTGTTTCAAAATGTAATTACTGTTCACATTTTACTGAAAAGCCTAGAAAATTGACAGATTCCATTGTGACAGCCTCACATAGTGCACCGATAATGAATTGTATATTTTTCATGGGCATTCGTAGTGGAAATATATAAACTGCTTTTGTGTAGCCAAAGCGTAAATGTATGTATCTTTAACAGAAATTAAAATAGCCTGAGAAATTTTCACTTGAGTAAAAAATGTGACTAGTCTGGGATCTACATTATAGATTCACACATATAAGCGATATCATTCTTAACAAATAGGCCTACTACTTCATTGTCTCTTCTATTTTACTTTTGATACTTACAATTACTGCTATTATTTTTCCTATTAATTACATAAGACAGTAGTCAGAATAAACAGAAGACTCTTCATTTTTATTTCTGAAGCATATTTTACTCAGTCAAGTAAATGAAGTTCATCTTCTTCTTTCACAAAATATGTGCAGATGTCCATGAGACGGTGTAATTTTCCGCGTTTTCTCTTCAACTCCTTTTGGGCATCCATGCACATCATGGTAAACTTCTGAAACTCGCTTAGATTCAGGCACTGTTGGTAATTAAAGATTTCATTTTAGATTTAATGCTCTATAATGCACAAGTTATTGTTTGATCATACAACAAGCCACATGAGTAATATTTTCCAAATTTGTCTGAAATTGATAACCCTCTCTATGGACACATTGGAGGTAGTCACCTGCCGTTAGCTATTTTTGTATTTAATTTTTTTTTACATAACGTTTAGGTGTTTACATAAATGTAACATTTTGTTTATCTATTTAACAAAAAATTACTTACAATCAAATTGTGTCCTTTTGGCTAATTAATTTGCTGAAAAGCGCTAGTAATATGATTGCCACTTACGCATCCTCTACTGAAAGAATCTGCTAACAGCGACAAACAGTGACAAAATGCAAAGAGCTAAAATAATGAATAATTCTAAACGATCTTTGTAATTTTCACAGGGAAAAACACGAAAAAACACCATCTACATCCAGACCATCAATTATTTTTATGTGCTATGAAAATGTAGTAGTCAGTGGCTAATGACATACATTTTCAGTCACCTAGTGCAAAATTTGGTTGCATATGTTAGTAATTATGGAGGATTGTACAGTGATGTTAAATGCTGTTAACAGATTAAATGTTTGATTGTTAAGCAGCACTGGCAGTTGTATGACATCTGTACCTCGTCCCCAGTGATGTCAAACAGGTTCAAGATCTTTTTGAAATCAGAACCCTTGAGATTGAAAAGGAATCCGGATGCTTTAAACTCTTTCAGGTTGATGGTTTTGCTACTGTCCATATCCAACAGCTCAAAGACAGGGAGGAAATGGTGACAGATGAAGGTCTCTTCCACATCATGCTACGTACACATACACATTTCAGCACATGTGACATTGATCACAACCTCTCATAAAACAATAACAATGATAAAGACCAAGGAAATTTGGCAGTAAATGGGGTTTTCCTGCAGCATGAAAAAGAGGAAGTGGCTTTTTGCTCAGATATTGTGAGCCCTGTATGGTTGTGGTGAGTGTGGAGGGGCTGTTTTTGATGTGGTCATGTTTTGTAAGAGAATGTCTTACTTCACTACTGAGCAGAATGCAGACCATCATATAAAACTCCTCAAAACCAATTTCTCCATCAGCATCCCAATCCAGCATGTCGAAGGTCAGCATTATGTGTTTCTTCCCCATTGTTGTCACATGCTTCATGAAATGGTAGAACTGAATGTCTGAGGAAGGGAAAAGAAAAGCACGACAGTTATTCCAAACATTGAAATTCCACCGTACTAATCTATCCACCTATTGCAGATTAATAAAAATTACATAAAAAGACTGATAAAAAATTACAGATTTGTCAGTTGTTCTCGTGTTAAAGGGGAAATGCGAGTAATTATGTAATTATTAGTGTATTTTTACCATTCAGTGTTTTTTTCTCATGAATATCCAGAAGACAAAAATAATCATTTAGTGTTAGAGTGTTAGTCAGTGAGAGAAGGCAATGAAACTTGTTTAAATTCAAATATTCGAAGAAAACCCCCTTTTTTAACTTCATTTTGCTATTTAGATTAGAGTAATGTTAACCGCGTCCATTATCAATCAACAATTAATGCTGTTACCATGGTAATTAGGCACCTTTCAAGCTTCCGCGTTTATAGCTTCCGGATTGGCGCAGGCCAAGACGCTTTCACACTTGGTTCGCTTGCCTCTGGTCCGAACCCGAGTTCGATTGCTCCCCCCTCCCCCTGGACTGTGTTCGTGTTATTTTATTTGGGTCAGCGTCAACAAGCCAGCAGCTGTTTACCCCGTTGCTTAGTAACGACGGGCAGGAGAAGGCGGCAAAATGCGCAGTTGCCCTCTTCATTTTTGTTTTTGAACCGTTGGTTTTGTTTCCAAAGCTTCAGTACATAACGGCACTTATGTTTGTCTTACGAGTGTACAGCAAATGCTCTAAAGAACGCTAAAGGCAAACAGAAATTAGACATACAGCTTTCTGCTTGAAGCGAGTCAGTCACGCTCGTAAGGAAAGTGAGTGAAACACACACACATTTTTATCAAATAATACGTAATTAATTGCGGTTCACTTCCGCGATTCGGTAGGCCTACGATTGCGTTCACATCAGCAGCGAACCGTACCGGAGTTCACATGAACCGCACCCCAGACCACCCTTTTTAAGCGGACCCGGGTACGGTTCGCGGGTGCGCACCTGAGTTCGGAAGACAGCGTTCACATCATCCAAACGAACCGAACTCTGACGTCAATCGAACCCGGGTGCGCACCAAAAGTGCTAGTGTGAAAGCACAGTTGCTGCCGTAAAGATTTAAGTATAATCAACTTTTGATTGTATAAGTTGTATAAGTTGTAAGTTGTATAAGTCATTTCAACTTAAATTATGTTAAACTGACTTTTAAAATATGGAGTTGAATCACATATAACGTATAAAAAAACTCGATCGGCCTGTAACTTATGATGTGACTTACACTATTTTTGCAGTGTACAAAGTGCATGTTGATTCGGGAATCAAAGTTATTTTTTTTTAATTACTTAGTTTGAAAACTGCGGTTTGAAACAAAGGCTATCACAACTAGCCTACTAGCTTCAAAGCTCAGGCGGTCACAATATTTGATTTCCTTTAAAATGTTGGTGCTTATTAGTTTAGTCATTCTTCGTGCCAGTTTGTTGTTGGCTGTGCTCCATTATCAAACTTCGTGGGGAAATTTTACACATACCTGATCCGCTGCTCCACTCGCAACCTGGATGCACATATTTCTGAACATATCTGAAAATATTCACTGTAATAGCCTATCTTTTGTAGTAGCCTACCTATGGCACAGCATACACGTTATTTTATATGATTTACTTTAAATAAGCAATGTTGTATTCCCTACTTGCGCTGTTAATGTGATAGCATAAATGCACGTTGTACATTGCGCCCTTGAAATAAATTGTAAACAAGTGATGACTTGGTTTCGTGGTTTTACTCGGTCGAGATTAGGGTTGTCATTGACAGTTTAATACGTGCTTTAACTGGACTCCTATATAATTGTTTGTGTTTATTATTGGTAAATAGTCAGCGTTCTGAGTAGGCGTAGGCTATAAAAAAATTACAATGCTATTTCTTAGATTTTATAACAACAGCTTGGGAAAAAGGCCTACTGAGAGTTCTATTTTCTTTTTTCTTTCCTTCATTCGTTTTTCTATATTATCTGGGCATTTAAAACACTTTTCATGTGTCAGGATGAAGAGTGTCATCAGCATTTAATGTGAAATTTTTTATCAGAAATCTTAATGTACAAATCACTCAATGTCATTATCTGACAGGAAAGGGGAATAACCCAATTGTGAAATGGAAAAACCAACGGAGAGTAGGGACAAGCAAATCAAACAGTAACGCAACCAGGTAAATCATCCTCTGGCTTTCAGATGAGAACTTGTGGCAAAAATACCCAAGGTGTTGGAAAACAAATATTGACTTAATATCTTTCCCACCCTTAGGCTCAATTCCTCACATAGTCCACCTTGGAAACCAATTAGCAATTTCATGTCTTATGTTTTCCTGCCCAATATAATACAATCCAGTAAAGAATCATATTTTTTTGAATGGGCCGTGTTAATGTATATGCTATAAATAGTCCAATATTAGAGAAGAGAGAGGACAGTGAGAAGGCTCGGTGGAAGTGAGAGAATTATGATGTCTGAGAACAGCTAAGGTTCTGGAGTTGCTCATGCAGGGTTTGGTTCCTCTATAACCTGCAGTGGACTTTTCCTGGCCAGGGAAATTCTGCCCTCCTGACACGTTACTTATAAGCTTGCGTACTAAACACAACAGCAAAGCAAAGTCAGTCTGGTTGTGGACATTAATCTTGTTGGATTTTTGAGCGATCGATGGTAAGTCTCTTTTTTCAAACTCATGTTATATTGTCATTAAAATAACCACTCAATTATTTTGTTTAAATACATTTTTATGCATTTTTTTTGCATAGACCCAATAATATGTAAGATTATTAGCATGACATGAAAACTGACAATTTTATACATGCATAAACAACAACTGAAGTATCATTTACCAGTTTAACAAATGAAATATTTAGCCTATTGTTTGTTCTGTTAGTAATAACAATATTACAAAGCAAAGAGCTCAACTGGATACAACAGGATATGTAATGTTTTCACGTATCTTTTAGAAGTTGATAAGTCTTCATTTTGCTTTCTTAAATGCGCAACTATATGGTTAGCTGCATTTTATTATTTACATTTAGCATTGTTTTTTTCACCTTCTGTCAGAGTAAACCTGCAGCCACAGCTGAGAACCAATGATTAAAAGTATTGCAGTCTAAACCTTTCTCTTTTTTCCACCAACAGATGCTTTTTCTCTTTTTGAGTACGTTGTTGTTTCTCCAGTCCTCTGCTGACAGATCCATCAAAACAGCTGAGAGTTACTGGACACTTAAACCAAATGGTTTGTTTGTCTGAATCATGTCTAAAGAAAAATACTTGAGCTCTCTTTTATAAACTGCTTCAATTAATTTTATTTGTATTGGGGCTTATATTGTTATATTTGCACTTCTCACATGTTTTTCAATTGTCTGTCATCAGTGCTTGTGGGGAATGTCGATGCAAGTGAAGATGTAAACATGGTGCCACTTATCTGTGGAGAAGACTATGAAGCGAAAAATATTACATGGACAAGAAACAACGATGAAAATCTGGAGGCTCAAGGAAACAGGATCGTCGTCACAGTGGAGGCCTGGAAGGGGGGCAACTACTCCTGTTTCAACAGTGAGGGATCCTATCTAAACCACACACTGGTGCTGGCTCAGTGGACCTTCAGGAAGTTTATCAAGAATACTCCTGAGAAAGGTACAACCCTCTGTTACACTGTATAAAATTGTCATGATATTAATTAGAAAAATGTAAAAATGTTAAAGAAAATTGTTTTTATGCTCATTAAGGCTTCACTTATTTGAGCAAATATAGCGTAAAAAGTAAACCTGTGAAATATTATTACAATAAAAATTTTATCGATTTTAATTTATTTCAGTACATTTTTAACAGTGAATACTCCAGTCGTCAGTGTCACATGATCCTTCAGAAATCATTCTAATATGCTGATTTGGTGCTCAGAAACATTTCCTATTATCAATGTTGAAAATTATTATGCTGCTAAGTAATTATTTCTTTTCGAAACCATGATACTTTTTGATTATTTGAATATAAAGTTCAAAAGAACAGCATTTATTTGGATTATAAATCTTTTGTAACATTATAAATTGCATATATAAATTAAATAAATGATAAATGACAAATTTAATTAAGAAATTAAATATATAAATATGTAAGTCTCTTCTGTTACTTTTGATAGATTTAATACATCTTTGCTGAATAAAAGTATTAATTAATAATATAATAATAATAATGTTTGAACGTACTGTTTATAATTTTTATAATGTGTATTTGTTTATTTTATTTTATTAGATTCAATAAATATAATTATTTAATTTAATTATTAGTATTATTCTTTTTTTTTTAATTTATTGAATTACCAAACAAGGTTACATCGATTGTACAACAAATAACTATGGAGGTTCCTTCAAATGTAACTGGATATGGGATGAAAACAGGAATGGCCATGTCATTCATATCAAAGCCACACGGTAAGTTTCTCAGTTTTACCTTAGGCTCTGCAATCTGCAGTGATGTAAGGGGTGTGGAGAAAAAAACTGACTGATTCTGTTCCAGCCCTCATGGTGGAAGCAACATCAGCTGCCGTCTGGATGACAGAGGAAAGTCTATCACATGCTTAGACCTTGACTACTGTCCCTATGCAGAGGAAGTGGAGCGCATCAACCTGACCATATACTTCAGAAGCAGCTTTGTTGTTGAATCCTACAATACAAAGTTCTACATCATGGATATCGGTAAGCTCTCAAAAACTGCTAAGAATATTGAATCAGTATGCCGCTCATCTGAATATGAAACATTCTTTTTCTCCACTCCTCAGTGAGGCCTGATATGGTGCCTATTAGTAGGATCAATAAAACATCTGTAGAGGTCAGATATCCACACTCCTGGAACACACCATTATCCTACTTCCCTCTCATGTTCCAAGTGGTTCGCTGTCGGAAACGCGAAAAATGTGACTGCTCCAAACCGAACTTACAAGAGGTAACCCAACACACAAACTGTACACACTACTGGTCAAAAGACAATCCGGAATTACATTTGGAATAATTAGGCGGTATTTATTTAATCAAAAATAGAATAAAAACAGTAATATTATGAACAATTATTACAATTTAAAAGAAGTTTTCAATTTTAAAATGTAATTTATTTCTGTGATTAAAACAACTAAGTGGAAATATATTAATACTTGTTTTGCTCAGATTTTATTCACACAAAGGCACCAGCTGCCAGTGACAAAAGGGATGTGTGTGTGTGTGAGAGCCAGGGATGAATTCTGCAATTCCTCATGGAGTGACTGGAGCCAGTACAAGTATGTGTATTTAATATTTGTTATATTCCTTAGCAAACGATTAATTTGCTTTAATCCCATTTAAATTTCCTTATTGCTTTATAAATGTTACTTTTCTGCACACATTATAATACAAACTTTCTCTGTTCATTTTTAGATGCAAAACCAGAAAAAACAGCAAGCAGAGGAACCGAGAACCAAAGTTAAAGATGCTATAATTGATTATGCATCATTAAATAAAAAACAATGTAACCATTAAGATGCTTTCTGTAGTTATGAACAATGACTGACTCTATAAGACCTTCTCTGGTCATATACTGTGTAATTAAATACAAACACATAGTATGTGTTCTTGTAATAATGTATTTATCTATACATTGTAATAACACTATCATGCTCTTAAATTAATTATTTATAACTTTAGTACATTTTAACTGTCTTACATGTATTTATTATGATTGCTGATGTCTTTACTTGATTGTTTAAGACATAAAACATCTTTATGCTCTTAATTCAGTTTTGCTTTGTATGCATGTTTAGATTTAAGAAGTGATTTCATTTGATGTCTCACCAATTCTGAACTATTATGTAGTGTGTATTTTGCTAAATATCACTCACATTGAAAGGTTTGGAATTCATTAGGGTCCTAATTATGTGCAAATGTCTTTTCTTTCTCTGTAGATCACACATAAAACTGCTCAAGACAGGAATTACTGTCACATCTCAATGTGGAGCAAAGCGACATGCTATTCCCCACGTTTCAACAGAGTTCGGGCATCAAATCAAAAGAACCACCTAAATCAATTGATCACTGATTGTTCAAGTGTTGTGTGCAAAACAAGTCCTGTATTGAAACCTGGAAAAAACATGTGTAACACACCATGAGTGACATTAACCACCATGAATTGCCTGTTGTAAAAAAAAAACAAATGCTGGATTTTTGGAAATGACACAATTGGTGCATCACTAACTAATTTTGAGGAACTTACCCAAACAAACCTGCCATTCATTAATTGAAGCTGGTAAATAACAAAAAAAGACTATAAAAATAAATAAATGAAAGGGAAATGTCATTAACTAATCTGATCAGCTGTAACTGGAACTCTACTAATCACAAACCAGACAATTAATAAGCAATTTTAAATGAGGTGAATAAAAAAAAATTACAATTAAAATAGATCATGTAATTTAAAAAGAGCCTGTACATTGTCTTGGTTAAAGGCATTCTTATGTCCGGCAAAAATATAAACCGGGAGGTGTATAAGATTGAGATATATACCTTGAGAAGGCCTCAGTCCTGTTAAAGAGGAGGCTTCTGTACCGCCTCCTCCTCACCACCAGAGGGAACTCTCTCCTGAATATTGACTTTATCCATTCGAACTCTAGTTCCCATCATGCCTCATACCTGGGACTGATTGCACACACGCACCTGCATTGAATCACGCACACACACATTTAAGCGAAACACTCACAGCAACTCATTGCGAAGTATTGATTTGCCCCGGCTGTCACTTCCGAGCGGTTACCCTGTATCTTGCCTACTCGTTTGACCTTGGACTGTTTTATCGCACTCTGATCTGTTTCTGCCTGCCCTGACTTGGATTGTTCTACTACTGTGTTTGTCTGCCGCCTGTCTCGACCTCCTGCCCGTCCCACGTTCTGTTTCAGCCTAGCCTCCGCTATTGTATCTACTGGTGATTGACCCTGTCTTGTCTGGTTACGCAATAAAAACGCTGCAAGTCCCTCTTTATCAAGAGTTAACAGTTATTTCAGGGCAAGTGTGACAAAAAAGCTTTGATCTAAGAAGCATTTCCTCAACATCCTTATGAGAGACATTACAGATTGCTGACCTACTTATGAAGTATACAGACTAAAAGAGAATATTGGCTCACTCCCTCTGGGACATGTGCTCTTGCTAGTAGGCTGATAGAAACACAAGCTCATAATTAAAAAAAGATAATAATGCAAATAGGTACAGTACAGGAGGTCTGAAATGTCTACAGTGATCTCTCTGTTACTATTTTAGTGTCTAGCAGTGATTTCACGAATGAGTTTTCACTAAACATACAAATTCAAGATGAAAATGATGGGATTGTGATTTTGACGTGATCCAGGGCTCTTGTTTTTGAAACTATTGTTTTGGGTTACTTTACCACAAGACAGCTGCTTTGACATTGTTGTTGTGGGTTAACATGTGACCTATTGTATTTTATTACTGAATGGACATTTACATAGGCCTATATTCCTACATCGTAGTGTTACTTCATACTCCGTAAATGGTGCTTAATCATATGTTTATACAGGAGGGAAGTTCACATCAACATGAGTGAATAGCTGAGCCAGCTGCGGCTTCACCACAAGAGGAGAAATTACTAGGGGGTTGGAGATGATAATTCCCCATAAAGCTTGATTAAGGTCATCAGTTTTTCACCACATGCTTTTTTTTGGGTCTGTGTGTGAAAGCAGAGATAGATCATTACACTTCTCTAAATCTTCTTGCAATTATACATAAAATATATATATATATATATATATATATATATATATATACCTGTATATATATATATACAGTGGGTACGGAAAGTATTCGGACCCCCTTAAATTTTTCACTCTTTGTTATATTGCAGCCATTTGCTAAAACCATTTAAGTTAATTTTTATTTCCTCATTAATGTACACACAGCACCCCATATTGACAGAAAAACACAGAATTGTTGACATTTTTGCAGATTTATTAAAAAAGAAAAACTGAAATATCACATGGTCCTAAGTATTCAGACCCTTTATATATGTATATAAAACAAAAATCAATAATTTTGACCCATGCAATGTATGTATGTGTGTGACCCCACAAAACCAGTCATAAGTAGCACGGGTATATTTGTAGCAATAGCGAAAATACATTGCATGGGTCAAAATTATTGATTTTTCTTTCATGCCAAAAATCATAGGCTATTAAGTGAAGATCATGTTTCATGAAGATATTTTGTGAATTTCCTACAGTAAATATATCAAAACTTAATTTTTTTATTTTTAATATGCATTACTAAGAACTTTAATCTGGACAAATTTAAAGGCGATTTTCTTGATTTTTTTTTTTTTTTTGCACCCTCAGAGTCCAGATTTTCAAATAGTTGTCTCCTCCGAATATTGTCCTATCCTAGCAAACCATACATCAATGGAAAGCTTATTTATTCAGCTTTCAGATGATGTAAATCTCAATTTCACAAAATTGACCCTTATATGACTGGTTTTGTGTAGAAATCTCAATTTCACAATATTGACCCTTTATATGACTGGTTTTGTGTAGAAATCTCAATTTCACAATATTGACCCTTTATATGACTGGTTTTGTGTAGAAATCTCAATTTCACAATATTGACCCTTTATATGACTGGTTTTGTGTAGAAATCTCAATTTCACAATATTGACCCTTTATATGACTGGTTTTGTGTAGAAATCTCAATTTCACAATATTGACCCTTTATATGACTGGTTTTGTGTAGAAATCTCAATTTCACAATATTGACCCTTTATATGACTGGTTTTGTGTAGAAATCTCAATTTCACAATATTGACCCTTTATATGACTGGTTTTGTGTAGAAATCTCAATTTCACAATATTGACCCTTTATATGACTGGTTTTGTGTAGAAATCTCAATTTCACAATATTGACCCTTTATATGACTGGTTTTGTGTAGAAATCTCAATTTCACAATATTGACCCTTTATATGACTGGTTTTGTGTAGAAATCTCAATTTCACAATATTGACCCTTTATATGACTGGTTTTGTGTAGAAATCTCAATTTCACAATATTGACCCTTTATATGACTGGTTTTGTGTAGAAATCTCAATTTCACAATATTGACCCTTTATATGACTGGTTTTGTGTAGAAATCTCAATTTCACAATATTGACCCTTTATATGACTGGTTTTGTGTAGAAATCTCAATTTCACAATATTGACCCTTTATATGACTGGTTTTGTGTAGAAATCTCAATTTCACAATATTGACCCTTTATATGACTGGTTTTGTGTAGAAATCTCAATTTCACAAAATTTACCGTTTATATGACTGGTTTTGTGTAGAAATATCAATTTCACAAAATTGACCCTTATATGACTGGTTTTGTGGTCCAGGGTCACACACAAACACATATATAGGCCTACTTCGACGCCATGTGTGTGTGTGAGTGTTATATTTTTATTATTGAAAGAAATAATAGGCTCTCAGCCTGACTTTTCTCAACGCCAAAAAAAGTGGGAGAGAGATATTAATGTGAAGAGGCAGTATCTCACAGATAGCCTAATTAAAGTCGATTATCATTTTAGTATTATTCACAGCCCATGATCTGGTTCATTATAGCGCTCTTAATCTTTATAGCACAGTTGGCATTGTGAATGCTGAGTCTGCTCTGACTCCTTATCATTCCACCTATCCACCCCCTCTCTTTCTTTCGTAGAAATCTCAATTTCACAAAATTGACCCTTATATGACTGGTTTTGTGGTCCAGGGTCACACACAAACGCCATGTGTGTGTGTGAGTGTTATATTTTTATTATTGAAAGAAATAATAGGCTCTCAGCCTGACTTTTCTCAACGCCAAAAAAAGTGGGAGAGAGATATTAATGTGAAGAGGCAGTATCTCACAGATAGCCTAATTAAAGTCGATTATCATTTTAGTATTATTCACAGCCCATGATCTGGTTCATTATAGCGCTCTTAATCTTTATAGCACAGTTGGCATTGTGAATGCTGAGTCTGCTCTGACTCCTTATCATTCCACCTATCCACCCCCTCTCTTTCTTTCAGTCTCCAACGTGTGCTGTGCCCTCATGATGCCACGGCGCTCGCTAATCCGCTCTCCGCGGCGCACATGCTCAGTACCGATCACTGTGGAAATCTGTAATGGCTGCGGGATGATGTGATACGAGTCCAGGTGCCGCGCCGCGTCTCTTTGGTAGGAATGCCATTTCCCTGAGACCGCCAACCACTCCATTCATTCCTCCGTCAACATGGTTGACATCCGACAGAAGAATAAAGGTCGGACATAGTAGTCGCGAGCTCTTGCGAGAGTCATAATCGTGTAAGTTGAATGTTTATTTTGTCTGTTAAATTGCGGTTCATTGAGCGGGGGATCCGGACATGAAGTGTTTGTTATCCGAGGTCACTAACGTACAGTTCATAGCAGCATCTCTAGAGAGAGAAGGCACACATATAACATTAGCCGCGTACTATATAGCTATAGCTGCATCCAAGTAGCGTTATATATATCGTGCGATTAGAGGCCAGAGATATCTGACTATTTCCGTGCAGGTTTCCTTTTATTACAGACGTTTAACACCGGTTATCACAGCGTGCTAAAGCAGCGTAACGTTACAGACAACATTGGCTACAACATGTCCTCACGTTTGTTGTTTTTATTTGCGTCAATAGCACGGAAAACGAAGTTATTTTTGTAGACGCGCTTATTTAGTACTGCAACAGGCTCATTGTGAGATCAGCCAGTCACACACAATGAATTTTCAATGAGCTCGGAGTTACTATAGTTCATTTCGACAGCTCCCGCTGGCTTAGAAAATACATCATCAGGGTAAGTTACGTTTCGTTGGGGTTTGGGGTCGAGGGGCCGAGCTACTTTCTAAATAAAGCTTAAACCTCCCGAAGGAAGTCCAAACAACAAGTTGGGATGATAAAAGTATTTATTTTTACAGACAAGTATACGTTTTAAGGGATAAAGGCGGGGCATAGAGGAGAAACAATAATGTACAGTATGTGAAAATAATGTGTTTTTTGAACATTAAACCACATAAACACATTTCATTACACCAAATACACAAAATAATATTCTTTTTAGCAGCATCATATGACCCCTTTAATAAAAGAATCTTACATATTGTGCCTTTAACGCCATTAAACTTCAGTACACAATGCTGCCACATTTTACATTTAGTCTGTCTAATTATAACCTAGATATAAACTTTTTGTATTCGCTGATGTATTCAGTTGAGAAATAATTCTCTTAATCAGTATTTTGGTCTTGTATTCAGAGCTTTTCTTGTGCATAGGGCTTGTCTCAGACAACACCTTTTCCATTAACCTCTCTCTCTCTATCTCTGTTTGTTGCTCTCTATCTCATATCAGTGCAGTGCTGGTGTGTGATAGTGCCAGTGAATTGCGTGTGGTTGGCGGTAGTCAGGAGTGATGGCTGTGAAGGAGCGGGTGGAGGCGGTGCTGAATGTGGGCCTGCGGGTCCCCAGTATCATGTTACTAGAGGTGCTGTACCGCTGGGATGTCAGCTCCTTCTTCCAGAAGATCCAGAGAAGCAGCCTCAACAACAACCCCCTCTTCCAGTACAAGTACCTGGCCCTCTACCTTCACTATGTGGGTGAGTAACAAACCTATTTTATGTGATGTTTCTGGGTTATACCATGATATACAAATAAGGAACCATTCAGTGTCAGGAAATGCTCATCAAGGTACGATGGTATTACCATCTCTGCACCATGGTACTTTTTGTGAGGGAATAAATGGCTTTCATCTGTAGATCATTTTACTTGTTTCCCTGTTCCCTTCCTGCTACTTAAAACACTCTTGTGGAAATTTGTAGCTATTTTACATTTTGGTGAATTTGTGGCTAATTTGCATGAATCTTATATGTTTTTGTACGATCTGCTTACGCATAATTGGATTTTTGTATGTTTCTATACAAATCGCTTCATATAAATTCATATGAAATCACCTCCTTGTAAAATAGTTGCATTTTCTAATGCAATCTGGGGTGCGTTTCCCAAAAGCATCGTTAGCCAACTATGGTCGCTAGTTCTGTCGTTACCAACATAGTTCAACGATTCAGTGTTTCCCGAAACCATAGTTCAATTGATCATTCACAAACAGTGTCGCAAACTTGCGTGGTAGGAACTACAGCTCTTGACCTGTGGTTAGAAGTATAGTTTCTTGTTAGTAAGACATATGGACTTAAATAAATTATGCTCTTGGGCACAATAAGAAAGCTAACATGCAGTACAATCTATATCTTCCATTCTATTTAAATATATATAAATTTTAATCGATACATTTTAGCGTGTCCTCAATAAGCGCCGTTTTTGAAGAGTGCGCATGTGCATAAATGCATAAGGGAACCCTGGAGTATGACGTAGGAAACCCGCGATGAATCAAAGATCAAATAAAGCAAAATGACAGGGAACAAAACATAGTAAATTAGTAATCAGGTGCCATGTTCAATACAGTAGCATCTCAGAGATCTCGAATCAATTAATTAGCAGAAGTTATTACTCCACCACATGCGTGTGATGTCATTAACAACGGCCCTAAATTGTTGAACTAATATGGTTCAAACGACGGAGATGCGACAACAATGCATCGTACTATGGTGGTTAATCAGTGAGCTACGTCGTTGTATGGGAAACGCACCCCTGGTTGGCTAAATCATACCTACAGTCGTGGCCAAAAGTTTTGGCAGGGACATACAATTTGTGTTTTGCAAAGTTTGCTGCTTCAGTATTTGTAGATTATTTTTCCACATGTTTCTATGGTATACTGAAAAACAATGATAAGTATATCATAAGTTTTAAAGGCTTTTATTGGCAAAAAAATATAATGAGTCAATATTTACAGTGTTGCTATTGTTCTTCATAACCTCTGCAATTCGCTCTGGCATGCTGGATATTAGCTTCTGGGCTAAATCCTGACTGATGGTGATCCAGTCTTGCCTTATTAGTTCTTGGAGTTGATCACAATTTGTGGGCTTCTGCTTGTCCACTCACCTTTTGAGGACTGACCACAGGTTCTCTATGGGCTTGAGATCCGGGGAGTTGCCTGGCCACAGATCCAAAATTTCAATGTAATGATCTTCAAGCCACTTCTTTATCACTCTTGCTTTGTGACATGGTGCTCCATCATGCTGGAAAATGCACGGATCATCGCCAAATTGCTCATGGATCATTGGAAGAAGTCGCTCTTGCAGGATGTTTGGATACCATTCTTTATTCATGGCAGTGTTTTTGGACAGATTTATGAGAGAGCCCACTCCCTTGGTTGAAAAGCAACCCCACACATGGATGACCTCAGGATGCTTCACTGTTGGCACAACACAAGACTCATGGTAGCGTTCACCTTTTCTTCTCCGAACAATCGATTTTCCAGATGTCCCAAACAGTCAGAAAGGAGCATCATCAGAGAAAATAACTTTGCACCAGTCTTCTACTTCCTGCAGAATTTCAGTCTGTCCTTGACGTTTTTCTTGGAGAGAAGTGGCTTCTTTGCTGCCCTTCTTGACACCAGGTTGTTGTCCAAAAGTCTTGGCCTCACTGTGCGTGCAGATACTCTCACACCAACCTGCTGCCATTCCTGAGCAAGCTCTGCACTGCTGGTGACACGTTTCTGTAGCTGACTCCTCAGGAGGAGATGGTCCTGGCGCTTGCTGGACACTCTGGGATGTCCTGAAGACTTCTTCACTGCAGTCAAACCTCTCTCCTTGAAGTTCTTGATGATCCAGTAAATTGTTCTTTCAGGTGCAATATTCTTTGTAGCAATTTCCTTGCATGTGAGGCCATTTAGATGCAAAGCGATGATGGCTGCACGTGTTTCTTTGGAGGTAACCATTGCTAACAAGAACACAATGATTGGAAGCACTTCTTCCATCCTTTTATAGCAATCAGTCTGCTCTTTCAAACTCATTCACACTTTCACATGTGCTGCTGATATGATTAGTCAGTTAATGTTAGCTGGTCATTTTGTGTCAGGATCAAAAGACTGAATTTTTAATTTTTATTTTTTTTTGTGAAGCGTTAATTTTTTGGCCAATTAAGCTTTTAGCTAGGGTTGGGCGATAATTCGATAACGATAATTATCGTGATATAATTTTCCTCGATAAAACGATATGAAGAGTTCGATAAATGTTCGATATAATGTTTATGCACCAAAAGCGGAACGAAACAGCGCGACTCATTTGATTCGCGCTACACGGACCGTTTATCCGCTCGGATCAAAGTTCAAACTGCCGCTGGCGCATTTGTATTTGTTGAAAGTGAAACCTAAAAAAAAGAAAGCAAGCTTTCGGGAGCTTCAGCAAATGCACGCGATCACAGATTGCACGCTTTCCAGCCTAAACAACCCCCCACTTGAAATGTAAAAAAGATTTTGGCCATCTAAATCATTCATCCCACACTATCAACAGGCGCATCATGTAGGCTTACACTTCTTGTACTTCGTTTGGGCACCACAAGGTGTCACTGTGGCCTCAAAGCTTACCCCTCGCCTACTCTGGCTCGATTGCTATTCCTGAGGTAAAACACGCCCTTCTAATTACCCTACGGACAAAGAAATGTAGAAATAAATAAATACGTAAATAAATATATAAATGTGAAAATAAATAAAAGAAAAAATAAATAAATGTGGGAAAAAATTATGGAAGCCCGTTTCGAAGCGCTTGAATTCAGCGATGAACACAAATGACTTGGCGAGTTAAACTAGTTTAAAACCAAACAGGAGCAACACTGTGTGCAACGAGACAGTGTTTGATGGCAAATCGCCATCATTTACCATGGATTTACTGTAGTAACACTCACTGCACCATGCTATTGTGGCAGAAATGTGGGATATTCACACTGAATTTTATTAAAAGAATAATGGTATATACTTGTAGCATGTATTTGTGATTTAAGCTATAGCATGTGTGCATTTATACTGAATGTTTTGACTACTGTTTTTCATACAAATAGGCTACCTAAAAACCATATAGTTATATTTTTACCATGGTATTGAGGTGCTATATGGTGGGGTTTTAACTGTGTTTATCATGATTTAAATGTATGCTACTATGAGAGACCAATGCTTAATTAAAAAAATAAATGAAGGGGGAAGTCGTGGCCTAATGGTTAGAAAGTCGGCCTCGTAACCCAAAGGTTGCGGGTTCGAGTCTTTGGTCCCGCAGGAATTGTAGGTGGGGGGAGTGAATGCACAGCGCTCTCTTCCACCTTCAATACCATGACTTAGGTGCCCTTGAGCAAGGCACCGAACCCCCAACTGCTCCCTGGGCGCAGCAGCATAAATGGCTGCCCACTGCTCCGGGTGTGTGTTCACTGCTGTGTGTGAGCACTTTGGATGGGTTAAATGCAGAGCACTAATTCCAAGTATGGGTCACCATACATGTCGCGTCACATCACTTTCACCATATAAAACTGAGTTTGCTATTTTTGTTTGCATTTTTAAAGATGTTACTGATTTTGATAATGAACAAAAATGTACCTCTGCATCCTAACTCAAGCTACTAAAGCTAAATGTGCATTTCTAAGAGACAAAAAGTGATATTATTATTATTAATATTATCAGGCAACCCAAACCTGCTTCTTGATTTGAAACAATATCACTCATTAGAACATGCAGAAACTAAGAAATCAATTTTTCTATTTAGATATTTATTTTGTTAAGGAAAATTAATGGTCTGGTTTCTACAACTTTCACTTTGGAGCAAAAATCTGGCTTTAAACTTGAAAGAAATAAAGATTTGACATTTATCGTGATAATTTTTTTGGCCATATCGCCCAGCCCTACTTTTAGCAATTATTTAAAATGCATCTGATTACTCTACACAATAATCTAGAAACAATGTGAATGAACACCACAACAGCTTAAGCAGCAAACTTTGCAAAATACAAAATGTATGTCACTGCCAAAACTATTGGCCATGACTGTATGCTGTTAAAAAATTTACATTTTATCAGTTCTTGCTTTCCCTAGAAGTTGAACCCATGACCTTGGCTTTGTACTGTTTGAGCTACAGAAAGCATGGTTTGTTATAGTTCAGGGCAGCCAAGAAGTCTCTGAAGATTCTTTGCAATTGGAATAGGAGAGAAGCTTTGTTCTAGAGGTCAGCCAGGTGGTCTGTTCATTACATTACTCCAGATTGCCACTCATTTGAGTAATGGTGGCACAGGCAGCAAGATGATTAAGTGGAAAATGGAAAAAACCTAAATGAGCTGGCAAAAACCTCAAATGCAAAAGAAAAATCAAATGAAAATAACCCATTCAAACCTATTTCTCACTGTTTATTTACCCTGTGGTCCTGCTAACAATGACAGAGTCAGAGTCGACTGATTCAGGCCACAGGCCTCTCTCAGCCCCCTGTCCTGAGTTTTAAAAAGACTCAGTGGAGCGTAGCATCAGCCCCCATTCATCTGCTGCACACATCCCAACACATGCATCTCATGAGTTATTCACAAGGATCGTGCTGTGTTGATGTTTGTGAAACTCTTTTTGTTGCGAATGACTTTATTTTACCCCTTTCTCAGTTGTTCACATTTGTTTTTCTATCTGAAAGGGTTTCCGACTTCTAGAGCATGTTTTTAGGTTTCATTTCATTTTGTTTGTAAGAGACTTTAGTACAACTTCACCCACATAACCCCATGTTTTAATGGTTTATAAACTTTAAAGCCACAGACTCCATGAAAACTGGCTTTTGGAGCAGATGTTTGTGTAGTACCCAAAGGAACAAACCCTAATGACCCTGATTTGCCTGTATGTGTGTGTGTGGTCATGCGCTATGCCCATGTGGCTGTTATTTACCCTGGAGAGGAGGCTTTTGAGGTTACATGCGGATGTGTTTGTACAATAAGTGTGGCAGCTTCTGGTAATGACTCTAGAACACAGACTAACACCCAGCAAATTGCAAAACAATACGGCACACTGTACATCTAGTTACAGAATAAAAAGTAATTGTTTTGAATGAATACACTTTGTAATTTGTGCCAATGGCATTATGCTCATTGTTTATCTAATAATTTATTTAAAATGCAATTTATACATACAGTGACTTGACTTGACTGTATTAACGTTCAATTTTTTTTTTTATATTTTCATTATTTTTGACTTGTTTATTAATATCTCCTTAAAACTGCTACTTTGCATATTGATGTTACAAATCGTTTGTCCATTGAATCAGTCATATGGAAACAACATTCAGAAACATACTGAATAAAAAATCTCTACAATATTGTAATGTTTATGAATTAATCCTTCATTCCTTCATTATATTTGTTAAAAAACCTTTTTAAAAATTAAATATATTTTAAATTAAGTTTATGAAACCATAATAAATACATATGAAACCAAAATAAATCAAAGATTACATTTTTGAAAATGCTGCACATATGTTTTAAACTTATTTTTAAATTATTTTTTCTTTTTATGACATTCACCTTTTTATTAAACATAACATTCCCTTTCCACAATAACTGTCTAAAATACCCACATGTAGTAGATTAAGTGTATTCACAACAATAAATGAATAATTTACAACAAACAGACATGATTTGTTTTTCTCGGTTATTGCACAAACAAAGCAGCAGAAAACAATTCCATTTTCCATCTCTCCAGTGCGCTTTATTAGCCTTTGCTTAGAAGCAATGACTAGGTGTTGACATTTCAGAGCTACCGCTAGCAGGACCATTACTGGTGTTCTGTTTAATAGAGATTCAGCAGCTTCTGTTCTTGGCTGCAGCTTTGTTTTGCAGGTGTAACTTGTCCAGTGTTGGTGGTGCTACAGTACCCTCAGGACCCCCTGCTGAATGGGGGACGGAGTCCAAGTACATTAGCTCCCACAGGTGAAAAGTGCTGCTGTCAGGAGAAACTTTGGTGGAATTCTTTAATCTCAGGCTTGCTGGGTTTGTGTTAGTGTTAAGAAAAACCACCTGGCCCTGAGAAGCTCCTGTGGATTTTGCACTATAATGAAGTGGAAAAAATAGGCCTGTCCTGTCTCTTCAACACTTCAGTTTCAAAATATGACACTGCAGGGCTATTAGAACTAATAGAGATGGCCTTCCTTAACACTAGGAGATGACATTTCTGCAGAACAACTCCACTTTTTGTTATTTTCTATATATTCTGGGCTTTAGCCCTATGATTATATTGAGGAAACGGAGCATTCTCCATCCAACCCTTTTTTACGATACATATATATAGGAGAAGATAAATTACAGTGAGTTTGTTTTGGCTGAAAACACTACAGCAGATAGGTTAAATTGAGACATGGAGAACATCTACTGTCAGCAAGATCACGGGCACTTTCCGTCTTTACTGCCTATATATGAGCTGTCTTTCAACATTTTATCCAACCACAAACCTGGGCAAGTCCTCTGCTCTTTGACCTGGCGAGAGCTTCCTCATATTTCAGCGCTAACTTTATTCCCAGGTAATTGCATTGGTTCAAGCTAGTGTGTCAGCATACTTCACATTAATCAGTACTGAGATAAACTTTGTGTCTTCAATCCAAGTAGAATATTTCCAATGTGTTGTATTTCTCCTGTGTTCTAGACAGTGGAGTATGGTGCATGTTTTTATATTTGTGAATGGCAGAAGTGAACTGGAGAGGATGAGTGTTGAACGTCATATAAACAGTTACGCAACAGGAGGGATCAAAATGGTTTGGCAGTGGAGTAATGAGAGCTTAATCTGTGCATGGCAAAAGCCTTAATCTCCCGCCTCATCTTGTCTACACACACTCGTATGAACACACAGACACGTCAGCGTGAGCCAGTGAATGTCAGTCCGTTGAGGGTTGACTGTATAAAAACAGTTCGTGCTGCACTGTATTTGTTTTGTCCTATCGTATCTATCATATGTTGTTGCCTTATTAAAAAATATGCTATACATTTAAAATAAATGTATTTAAATTTTATAGTATATACTTGGATAGAAATACATTCATGAATGTTTTTAATGAATGGATTTTATAATAATACAAATAGCAATGTGTAAACAATGTAGACTACTAAAACTACTTTTTATATTTGCATTTTGCATGCTGTTTGTTTCATATGCTTTTTTTTTTTTTAAATAGTAGGAAGTGGTATATTCTGCACACTGAACAGTATGCTAGTATTCTGTTCTGAGCATAGCCAAAGACTCTTTATGCAGGTGTGACTATCAATGAATTGGATATCCGGATTCAGTCAGTGAGCTCTGGCTGTGTGACCAATAGCAATGTGTAAACAATGTAGACTACTAAAACTACTTTTTATATTTGCATTTTGCATGCTGTTTGTTTCATATGCTTTTTTTTTTTTTTTAAATAGTAGGAAGTGGTATATTCTGCACACTGAACAGTATGCTAGTATTCTGTTCTGAGCATAGCCAAAGACTCTTTATGCAGGTGTGACTATCAATGAATTGGATATCCGGATTCAGTCAGTGAGCTCTGGCTGTGTGACCTCCTTTTGACAGTGAATGGACTCTCTCTGCTGGTCTGAGAGATATTGAGAGAGATGTGGCCTCAGAGGCCCTTCTGTGTGCTTGACAGCATCCTCACATAGCGGTCTAACAGCAGTCTCATTCTTTATCCCTCTCTCTTTCAGGCTACATTCTGAGTCTGGTTCTGCTCACCCTGCCCCGACAGCACCTGGTGCAGCTCTACCTGTATGTGCTCACTGCTCTGCTGCTGTTTGCTGGTCACCAGATCTCTAGGTGAGCGTTTAGGACTTTAGAAATAGAAAGAGATTGACAGAAAAGCTGCTCCCACCAGAACAACCCTGATAGCCACTAAAATTCCCTTAAAAACACTGTCATTTGCCATTCAACCAAGAGAGAATCCATCATGCATTTTGATTCAGTCTATTTTATAGAATATGGTTGATTATATTTGTTTACACTTATCTTTGTTCGTTACAAAATGGGACTGACCCACTTAAGACCCTAACTCTAACCTTAAAGGGATAGTTCACCCAAAAATTTAAATAACCCCATAATTTACTCACCCTCAAGCCATCCTAGGTGTATATGACTTTCTTCTTTCAGACAAATACAATCAGAGTTATTTTAAAAATGCCCTGACTTCTCCAATCTTTATAATTAGGGGTGCACATAAGTGGTATGCAGGTGCGCATGTGTGACCAAAATAAAAAACTGTGTTACTACGCTGTGTAAACCGTATTGACCCGAATATAAGACGATGCTTTTTTCTTGGAAATACATTTGAAAAAACGCGGTCGTCTTATATTCAGGGTCTAGACTTTGACATGTCAATAATACACCCACAACAATAGGTGGCGTCAAATACGCATAAAACGAGTGTGCCATGAAATACGTAATGTAATGTGTGTTGTAAAGATCGCGAGTAAAACCTTACAGCTGCATGAGTCGTGACTGTCACGTTAACCTGATGGGACCAAACTCCCTTTGTGATTTAAAAAAGTAAGACAGTACCCAGATTTGAAGACTACAGTAAGATTTAACTTCTACTGTTAATAAGATTTTGGTAGGCTACTATTAGATGGATAGCCTAAATGTCCTAATTCAGATGGGCTACCTGTTTTTTTTAATGGTATATCAAAAAGTGTATATTTTTTAAATGTGATTGTTGGTACATTTTACCAGTTTTTACCATTCTTTCAAAACAAAAATTAAAATAGGACAAATATGCAGTATGAAAATAATTGAAGATAAAATGTGTTTTACTGTGGAAAAAAAACAAAATTTGTTTTTTAAAAAGCCTTTTTCCAAAAGGTACATCTGGAAAAAGGGGGGTCGTCTTATAATCAGGGTCGTCTTATATTCGGGCCAATACGGTAAGTTCAGACTACTCATTTGCGTACCGACATGGTTGACATCTGTTAATGCACAATTACCATTTTAGATCGACTACCTTTAATACTGTATACGATTTCCATTCTAACTGAAAGCATAAATCTAGGCTATTTGCTGCTGTTTTCAAAGCACAATGCAAAACTGTGACATTTCATTCACTGACACTCTTCACTCAGCAGCACTAAACCCGACAGCACATATACTTACTTACTGGCAAGTTTGAAAATGATGAAAATTCATATGTATAAAAAGGAGTAAATATTAGCATTTTATTTTTGTTTACTAAAAAATTTTTGTGTTTTTATTATTTTGTTTATTTAACCAAATTTGGGTAGTTTTTAACTCACGGACTGGGATCTGACCTCATCCTCTTCCTGTCTCGCGGATCAGGATGATGCCTGAGGCGCCGGGTCCAACACAATCTTGGGTCGGGGTCCCTGGCGCTTAGGAGGAGGGTAGCTTTTGGCCGAGCGAGAGCGTCCCCGCGTTTACTGCGCTTTAGCGGGCTGAACAGCGGGGGCGGCAGGTGCTGGTTTCGCAGGCTGCTGAGTCGGTGCAGATTTAGGGCGAGCTGACGCAGCAGCGAAGCTGGAGCGCTTAGGCAGGAAATGTCGCATAGCCTGGGACGATTTCTGTGCCTCTGTGAAGCGTTCAGCGAATCCTTCAACCGCCGGGCCGAAAAGACCTTTGGGAGAGACTGGAGCATTGAGGAAGGAGATCTTATCCACGTCCTTAATCTCCGTCAGCATCAACCATAAATGGTGCTCGAGCACCACAAGGCTGGCCATCGATCTCCCGATCGCCTGGGCGGTGGTCTTGGTGGCGCGTAGAGCCAGGTCGGTCGCACTCCTCAGATCCCTGAGGGTAGCGGGGTCCAGGCCAGACTTGTCGGAGGATGCTAGGATTTTGGCCTGGAAGACCTGGAGGAGCGCCATAGAATGAAGCGCCGAAGCCACCTGTCCAGCTGAGGTGTAGGTGCGTCCAGCGAGAGCTGAAGTGGTCCTACACGGCTTAAGACAGGTGAGCGGCCAGAGATGCGCGGCCACTGACTCATCTAGGGGAGGTTGCTTATCGTACCCTTTTTCTCCAGCGCCGTCTATGGAAGTGAGGGCGGATGAAGAAGCAGTACGGAGGCGGCCGGAGTAGGGAGCGCACCACGATCTGGTGAGCTCGTCGTGGACCTATACTTACCAGAAGTATAACGGAGGACAGAGAAGCACACTGAAGAGGGGCCTGGTGGCGCCCCGGCAGGAACCATTCATCCAAACAGCAGCGAGAGGGCTCCTCTGGCAGAGACCACTCTAAACCCAGCTCTTCAACTGCTTTGGAGAGGATACGGAGAAGCTCGGCATGCATCCCACCTTTAGTGGCGCTGGGCGTGGACGATGGTGAGGGGGTGGGGTCATTCACCGAGCCCAACAGCTCCTCTGCATCCGACGCTGCTAATGACATGCTGTCATCAAGCAGCTCGTCCTCACTTCCCCCGAATGAGATCAGGTCGCTCGCACCAGCAGAGGGACGCTGATCAGACCGGGAGAAAAGGACGGGGGAATACTCTCTCTGCAGCGAGAGCAAGGCACACGGGATCTGGGCCAGCGTGAGCTCGCTCGTAGCCGATCGCTCGTAGCCGATCGCTCGACCCCTTTGCCCTGCTGTTTTTTCCTCACAGGTCCCTGGGAGGAAGAAAACGGGAGGGAGTGGAGGGCGGAGTTGCTCTCTGAAAAGAAAGCGATCCGTGAGCGGAGAGAGGCGAGGTGAAGCCCTCGCAATGGGAGCAAATGGCTCCCGTGAGCGCAGCTTCCGCATGGGATTTCCCCAAGCAGGAAACGCACTCTGTGTGGCCGTCATCGGCGTGCAGGGGGGACCCGCACGAACCGCAGTAACGGCGTGGCATTTGCAACAACGCCAATTTGCTCCATTAGAAGCTCTTTTAGAAATGGCCGGATGGTGGCAGGGGAACCGGACCGGAACTGTTGTGTCGCTGGAGCGGCAGAGAAGCAGGTCAGCCGTGCTGAGAGGTCCTGATTCCAGCTGCGAAGGCGGGTCAACGGCAAGCGGCTTCGGATCAACTTGAGGACGTAGAGTCGTCGCTGAAGGAGAAGAAATCTGAGAATCCTGTGGCGAATGCCTGCTTATATAGCCAGATGCCCCGCCCATTCTGGCGGGCTTCGTCGCCATAGGCTCGTGCAGCTCCACTGCCGAGCCATTGGTTCGTTTTTTTAAGCACTGCACGAACCAATGGCCGTGGAATTTCACTGCCTGAATGAAAAGGCTTCAGTTCAGGAGAAAAAAGGCTTTTTTCCCATATGTGTCTTAAGCAAGACGCAGTACGCGTGAAGTATCGAAAGGGAACTACCCAAACATTGGGCTGTTACATTTGACCCAGGAGCTGGGTAACACAAAAACTACCCAAACACTTAAAAAAGAACCCAAAAAATGACCCAAAAGACTCAACCCAGCATTTGAGTTAAAAAAAGAACCCAGGATTTTTTTTAGAGTATTTAAAAAAAAAACTATATAAATGAAGAGCAATATTATTATTATTATTATTATTATTATTATCACTACTATTAATTACATTTTTTAATAGTTATATTTAATGGGTCATACTCAGTACTACTGCACTACTGTGCAGTGTGAGAATCAAACAAATCTCCAGGTGCTCTTATGAGAACCAGGCTGAAAAAAGTATGTGCACCCCTGATTATAATGGCAGTGAATGGGGGTCGAGACTGAAACCCCAAAAATGGAGCCAACCATCATAAAAATTACTCAACACGGCTTCAGGGGGTTAATAAAGACCTTCTGAAGAGATGTCCTACGTCATTGGCTGGAACACCACTCTCTCGTGAACACACACGTATGACAATTAACAGAGGCTAGAGATTATGGTTTATAAAGTTTTAAATATGGACATTTTTCTTACACAAACGCATACATTTGCTTCAGAAGGCCCCCCCAGAGCTGTGTGGAGCACTTTTTATGATGGGTGGATGCACTTTTTTGGGCTTCAAAATCTCAACCCCCATTCACTGCCATTATAAAGCTTGGAAGAGCCAGGACATTTTTCATATACAGTAACTCCGATTGTATTTACATATAGACATTTAGCAGATGCTTTTATCCAAAGTGACTTACAAATTAGGACAATGGAAGCAATCAAAATCAACAAAAGAGCAATGATATGCAAGTGCTATAACAAGTCTCAGTTAGCTTAATGCAGTACACGTAGGATGAGTAAATCATGGGGCAATTTTTAATTAAAGGTGATAGGTCACTCAAATTATTATATTATATTATATTATATTTATTATATTATTAAAGAACATTTATTGAAATAGAAAAAAAAAGTGTCACCTTTGATCCTTGCTAAATATTAATTTCTTTAAAAAAGTTTACGGGCCCCAAAGTAGTGTATGTTATATTATGTTATTATTTACTTGCCTTCATGTCTTTCTAACCTCTATGCTGTTGTTTCTACATGGAATATAAAAGTTTATTATTTTGTATTTTAATACCTTTAATACTATTTGAACAATAATAATTAATTAATAAGCTAATTAATAATTTGATTAATAAAGAAACTAGCTAAAGGAGGTTTTTTTTTGTACTTCTATTAACATTTATATTTAGACATTTAAATAATTGTGCACAAAAAGATGTGTTTTTAATGCTTTGAAGGTAGAAAGAACATTAAGATCTGAGCAGGCATTATGACAGACTGGAGGCTCCTCTGCCATGCTCATGGGTCCGCGATTATAGTGTGGTGTTTTGCGTTTGACAGTTGGCTGTTTAGTGTCAGATTAAGAGAGAGCTTTTAGCACATTTCTCAGCATAATATGTGTCTGTAGAAAAAGTAGTGGCTGCTCAAATTAAGATCACCCAAGTGTGGCAAAGTCATTACTGCCAGCTCGTAACTTACCTGCCTCCCTCTATTCCCTCTCTGGCTCCTTAAACTGAGCAGAGCCTAGCTCAGATAAGAATTTAAGCAAGCTTTGTAAATGTTTATTCAGGTATATGTGTGTCATATATTACATCCATTCGGTCCTCTAAATGAGTTAATCTCCAAACTTGTCTGAGTCATGTAAGAAAAAAAAAATTATGATGTTGCAAAGCCATTTCAATAATCAAAATATTCACAAAAAGCTATTTTAGGGCTTTAAAAGTGCACAGCTTTTATGGTCCATATTTTTTCACATGATCCTTCAGAAATCATTCTAATATGCTGATTTGCTACTAGAGAAACATTTCTTATTGTTATCAATGCTGAAAACAATTGTGCCTCTTAATTTCTTGTGAAAATCCTGTTACATTTTTTTCAGGATCCTTTGCTTAATAGACAGTTCAAAAGAACAGTGTTTATTTAAAATACTAATCTTTTGCCACATTATAAATGTGTTTCGTGTCAAAATATCTGCAAAAATGTCAACAATTCTGTGTTTTTCTGTCAATATGGGGTGCTGTGTGTACATTGAGGAAAAAAAATTAACTTAAATGATTTTAGCAAATGGCTGCAATATAACAAAGAGTGAAAAATGTAAGGGGGTCTGAATACTTTCCGTACCCACTGTATATATATTATTAATAATAATAATGAATACATTTTAATAATTTGAGTAAATGTGAAGTAAGTGGTGATTGGACCAATTTCTACATTATATATAATCAGCATTTAAAAAAAAAAATTTTTTTTGAAGAAAGTCTCTAATACTCACTAAGGCTGCATTTATATGATTGAAATATTGTGATTTAGTGTGTGTGTGTGTGTGTGTGTGTGTGTGTGTGAAATATTGTGAAATGTTATTATAATTTAAAATGACTTTTCTTTTTTCATATATGTTAAAATATAATTTATTCCTGTTATGCAAAGCAAAAATAAAACGATATGTAAAAAATATTAATAAATAATTACTAATATATTTATTTATTTATTTATTTATAAAATGGTATAATTGGGCCAATTCTTACATTATATATAATCAGCATTTCATCGGCCTTTCGCCACCCTGCTATCTAGTCAATGGTTCTGAAAAACCTATTACAGGTGTGTATAGGAGTTGTGATTATTGCTAATTTGTGTAATGTGAAATTCAACTGTCCCTCTGTTTTAAACTCTTTGACTCTCAGGTGCTGGGCACGCTGCTGATCTACGTGCTCTTTATGGTGGAGGAGCTCCGCAAGGCTCCGGTGGAGAACATGGATGATGTCATCTACTGGGTTAACGGCACCTACAGGCTGCTGGAGTTCCTGGTTGCGCTGTGCGTGGTGGCGTACGGTGTGTCGGAGACGGTGTTTGGGGAGTGGACTGTGATGGGCTCCACCATCGTACTCATCCATTCTTACTATAACGTGTGGCTGAGGGCCCAGCTGGGCTGGCAGAGTTTCCTGCTCCGCAGAGATGCTGTCAACAAGATCAAGAGCCTGCCTACAGCTTCTCACCAACAACTCCAGCAGCACAATGACATCTGTTCCATCTGCTACCAGGTGTGTGTGTGTGTGTGTGTGTGTGTGTTTGTGATGGATGCCCAGGTACATTCTTTAGCATGTGTCTTCTTGTGTATTTCTGTGCTAGATTGATGGTGGGTTCAGTTAGGGTGCATCACTATTGTTCATACAATCCTCTAAGTATTAAACTTATGCGCATAATTTCTGTTGTATTATATACATGGACATATCTAATATTGCATGGCTTGCTGAGGAAGGACTTTTCCAAACGATTGGATTTAAGATTTCTTTGTTTGGTGGACAATATTGTAGACTTACTTTGAAGGAGCCTTATCCTGAGACTAGAATATAATAGAGATTTAGGGGTGAGCTGTTTTGACTTTGGTCAGTAAGCAACCACCTAATAACCACATTCATAACACACTAGAAAGAAACCATAAAAAACATCCACTTAAACACTTTAGAATATTAACATATGAACCACCTGGGAACCATTCACAACTCCTTAGCATTAGGGGAGCAGGTACTATATAATTTATCAGCTGATATTTGATTTTTATCATTTGTTAGTATGAGTTAAAATTCAATATATATAGATTAATATTTAAAATTGATTTGTGAAAGGGTTTGATTACCTTACTAAAAATACATTAAACATAATTGAGTTTTATGAATAAAAATATTATTATTATTAATTACATGGATTAAAGTTTTCCGTCGCTACGAGAATTTCCGTCAATTGGAAAACATGAGGATGAAAGAAACATGTAGTGCGTTGTTGTTGTTGTTCTGCCGTCGCACCAAAAATCATCCCCACCACGGCTGCAGCTTCTCAAGTGACAACATAGTGACTTCGTTCCAGTGTTGCCAACTTAGCAATTTTGTTGCTAAATTTAGCAACTTTTCACACTGCCCTAGCAACTTTTTCTTCCAAAAGCACCAAGCAACAAATTTAGCTATTATTAAAATTTATTTGGCAATTTTTAGCAACTTTTGATAAGTGACTCAAACGATAAAAAGGCACACATTTTCCATCTAAATTACACAAAATGAGGAAACCAAAGATGCCTAGCAGTACACACATCACATGAATTAAGTTAGCTACTATTTGCAATTGCTCAATTTAATAATAATAATTGAATAATTGTTAGTTTATGATTTTGATACACCTTGTTAGTAGCTTGTGCCTGTGACTGTTGATCAGTTAGTACACTGTAAGAAAAATATCTAGAAAAATGGAAAAGGTACTAGTTATTTTCCAGGACATTATTCATTATCCATTGTAACCCTGTAACCCAAAAACACAAAATACAATGCGTAATTTAAAATGCAGGTAAAAAAAACTGTGAAAAATCAATACGGAAAATTCCTTCATATTAATATAGTAGACTGTGCCCTATTTTTACAGATATTTTCTTAGAATGTAGCATAATAACTAACTGCTAATACACTGCTTAAAACTATAATTGTTCAGCATGTGTAGTTTACTAGCTAAAAAAACAACTACTTTAAGTGTAGGCCCTAATTGTTCAAAAACGTGTAAGTGTTCAATAATTCAATGTTGTATTTAAAAATACAGGATCTACGTGCTCTTTATGGTGGAGGAGCTCCGCAAGGCTCCGGTGGAGAACATGGATGATGTCATCTACTGGGTGAATGGCACCTACAGACTGCTGGAGTTCCTGGTTGCGCTATGCGTGGTCGCGTACGGCGTGTCGGAGACTGTGTTCGGGGAGTGGACCGTGATGGGCTCTACCATCGTACTCATCCATTCTTACTATAACGTGTGGCTGAGGGCCCAGCTGGGCTGGCAGAGTTTCCTGCTCCGCAGAGATGCTGTCAACAAGATCAAGAGCCTGCCTACAGCTTCTCACCAACAACTCCAGCAGCACAATGACATCTGTTCCATCTGCTACCAGGTGTGTGTGTGTGTGTGTGTGTGTGTGTTTGTGATGGATGCCCAGGTACATTCTTTAGCATGTGTCTTCTTGTGTATTTCTGTGCTAGATTGATGGTGGGTTCAGTTAGGGTGCATCACTATTGTTCATACAATCCTCTAAGTATTAAACTTATGCGCATAATTTCTGTTGTATTATATACATGGACATATCTAATATTGCATGGCTTGCTGAGGAAGGACTTTTCCAAACGATTGGATTTAAGATTTCTTTGTTTGGTGGACAATATTGTAGACTTACTTTGAAGGAGCCTTATCCTGAGACTAGAATATAATAGAGATTTAGGGGTGAGCTGTTTTGACTTTGGTCAGTAAGCAACCACCTAATAACCACATTCATAACACACTAGAAAGAAACCATAAAAAACATCCACTTAAACACTTTAGAATATTAACATATGAACCACCTGGGAACCATTCACAACTCCTTAGCATTAGGGGAGCAGGTACTATATAATTTATCAGCTGATATTTGATTTTTATCATTTGTTAGTATGAGTTAAAATTCAATATATATAGATTAATATTTAAAATTGATTTGTGAAAGGGTTTGATTACCTTACTAAAAATACATTAAACATAATTGAGTTTTATGAATAAAAATATTATTATTATTAATTACATGGATTAAAGTTTTCCGTCGCTACGAGAATTTCCGTCAACATGAGGATATGAGGATGAAAGAAACATGTAGTGCGTTGTTGTTGTTGTTCTGCCGTCGCACCAAAAATCATCCCCACCAGCTTCTCAACTTCTCAAGTGACAACATAGTGACTTCGTTCCAGTGTTGCCAACTTAGCAATTTTGTTGCTAAATTTAGCAACTTTTCACACTGCCCTAGCAACTTTTTCTTCCAAAAGCACCAAGCAACAAATTTAGCTATTTTTAAAATTTATTTGGCAATTTTTAGCAACTTTTGATAAGTGACTCAAACGATAAAAAGGCACACATTTTTCATCTAAATTACACAAAATGAGGAAACCAAAGATGCCTAGCAGTACACACATCACATGAATTAAGTTAGCTACTATTTGCAATTGCTCAATTTAATAATAATAATTGAATAATTGTTAGTTTATGATTTTGATACACCTTGTTAGTAGCTTGTGCCTGTGACTGTTGATCAGTTAGTACACTGTAAGAAAAATATCTAGAAAAATGGAAAAGGTACTAGTTATTTTCCAGGACATTATTCATTATCCATTGTAACCCTGTAACCCAAAAACACAAAATACAATGCGTAATTTAAAATGCAGGTAAAAAAAACTGTGAAAAATCAATACGGAAAATTCCTTCATATTAATATAGTAGACTGTGCCCTATTTTTACAGATATTTTCTTAGAATGTAGCATAATAACTAACTGCTAATACACTGCTTAAAACTATAATTGTTCAGCATGTGTAGTTTACTAGCTAAAAAAACAACTACTTTAAGTGTAGGCCCTAATTGTTCAAAAACGTGTAAGTGTTCAATAATTCAATGTTGTATTTAAAAATACAGTTATTTATATTTTAATATCATATTGTGTTATATTATTTTACAAACACATCTAAATTAACATATATAAAATATTTTCTTGTAAATATTGTAAAATATTTCCCATTCAGCTGTTCGAACAAATCAATTGAATAAATGATTCAGTGATAAAATCTGCTGGTGAATTTGGTTTCATTTTTAACGTATAATTTCAGTTATTTAAATCATTTAATATTTCAGCAACTTTTCACACTGCCCTAGCAACTTTTTCTTCCAAAAGCACCAAGCAACAAATTTAGCTATTTTTAAAATTTATTTGGCAATTTTTAGCAACTTTTGATAAGTGACTCAAACGATAAAAAGGCACACATTTTCCATCTAAATTACACAAAATGAGGAAACCAAAGATGCCTAGCAGTACACACATCACATGAATTAAGTTAGCTACTATTTGCAATTGCTCAATTTAATAATAATAATTGAATAATTGTTAGTTTATGATTTTGATACACCTTGTTAGTAGCTTGTGCCTGTGACTGTTGATCAGTTAGTACACTGTAAGAAAAATATCTAGAAAAATGGAAAAGGTACTAGTTATTTTCCAGGACATTATTCATTATCCATTGTAACCCTGTAACCCAAAAACACAAAATACAATGCGTAATTTAAAATGCAGGTAAAAAAAACTGTGAAAAATCAATACGGAAAATTCCTTCATATTAATATAGTAGACTGTGCCCTATTTTTACAGATATTTTCTTAGAATGTAGCATAATAACTAACTGCTAATACACTGCTTAAAACTATAATTGTTCAGCATGTGTAGTTTACTAGCTAAAAAAACAACTACTTTAAGTGTAGGCCCTAATTGTTCAAAAACGTGTAAGTGTTCAATAATTCAATGTTGTATTTAAAAATACAGTTATTTATATTTTAATATCATATTGTGTTATATTATTTTACAAACACATCTAAATTAACATATATAAAATATTTTCTTGTAAATATTGTAAAATTTTTCCCATTCAGCTGTTCGAACAAATCAATTGAATAAATGATTCAGTGATAAAATCTGCTGGCGAATTTGGTTTCATTTTTAACGTATAATTTCAGTTATTTAAATCATTTAATATTTCTATATTCAAAATTTTATATTTAAAACGTTAATCGCAACATGAATTTAATTGCACTCATGCCACCTCTGAGCCTCATTAAACGTCTGAAAATGTACCTTCAAGCCAATTTTGTGTTCTTCTGTCACCTCTGTAGTACAAATTAATGTTTTATTGGTACTAATTTCATATGATTGATAACTTGTTATTTGTCTTATTCTACTTCTTATTATATTGTTTTAATTAGACATTTTTAAAAAGCTTATAAACATAAATGTCTGAATTTGACAGATGATGACATACTTTTAATACATTTAGAAAAATGCCATTACAAAGGTAAAAAGAAAATGCCCCTGTTAATCACTTTGAGGCAAATATCACCTCATATCAGGAAGGCTAATTTGTGATCAGAATTTGATTATTGATCAGAAGGTGATTCTAATTTTTTTTTAAATGAAGAGGACAAGCACACCTAAAAAGAAAAGTAAGAATAGAGCCCTGCGTAAGAGTATATTAGATCCGTGCATGAGGTCTTAAAGAGACAGCAGCCTAAATAAACCTGCTGCTATCTTTCATTATACAGTGAAGACTACCCAGTGATATTTTACAGTTGAATAGATTATACTGTAGTTAGACCTAACTGAAAAAAAAACATTAATTACTGTTAATTTAATTTTGTTATTGTTTTTGTTTGTGCTATTGATTGTCATTAATTTATTTGTTCTTATTTTATTATTTACTATTTACTTGTCTTTTTAGTTAAAATAAATTCAATTCTAAGTGCATGTGATTCTTGGGTGGGGAGGGGGCGTGGTCCATGGGAAATAGTCCTGCTGGAAAAAAATCCTAGAGGAAACATTGCATGCATTTAATACAATTAGAAAAATGCCATTACAAAGGTAAAAAGAAAATGCCCCTGTAAATCACTTTGAGTCAAATATCACCTCGTAGTAGGAAGGCTAATTTTTGATCAGAATTTTTTATTATGGATCAGAAGGTGCTCCTAATTTTTTTTAAATTAGGAGGACAAGCGCTCCTAATTACAATAAGAGAAAAAACTGCTCTTAAACTGGCTGTGGAATGGGGTTTGGCAGAGGAAGATTTTTTGTTGTTGTTGATTTTTTTTATATATAAATAGCAAATTATTATATTATTATAATTAATAATGTACAAAGAAAATTATTATTATTATTACTACTACTACTACTACTACTCAACATATAGTAAACATAATAAAAAGAATTATGATAATAATAATTATATTTGTTCTTTATTATTATTGTTATGATGATGATGATGATGATGATGATGATGATTATTATTATTATTAATTATACTAATAATATAATAATTTTCCCTTGTTGGAATAATGATGAGGATGATGATGATGATGATAACTTATTATTATTATTATTATTATTATACGAACAATTTGCCATTGTTATAATATTGATGACAACAATAATTGTATTATTATTACTCAACATACATTAAACGTCATAATTGTTATCATCATCCTCATCATTATTCCAACAATTGCAAATTATTATTAGTATAATTAATTATAATAATAATAATCATAACAATAATAATAATATATGAAGAACATTTTTTATTATGTATACTATATTACTGAATACTAATAATAATTGGATTATTAATAAATTGTATTATTATTATATCAATGACAAATTATTATACTAGTATAATAAATAATAATCTTTATTTTAATGAATATTATTATTATTACTCAACATGATAAACATAAAACAAAATAATAATAAATCATAAATTATTATTTATTATACTAATAATATAATCATTTGCCATTGTTGGAATAATGATGATGAGGATGATGATGATGATAACAATTTATTATTAATAATAACGTTATTATTATTATTATTATTATACTAACAATTTGTTGTTATAATAGTAATAATTGTTATAATATTGATGATGATAACAATAATTGTATTATTATTATTATTATTCAACATGCATTAAACACAACATCAACAATAATAATAATAATAATAATTCATTTTCTTTTTAATAACTAACCTCATCTGTTCTTGAATCTAGGACATGACGTCAGCTGTGATCACCCCCTGCAGTCACCTCTTCCATGCCGGCTGCTTGAAGAAGTGGTTGTATGTGCAGGAGACCTGCCCTCTTTGCCACAACCAGCTGAAAGGCTTATCACAATCCGACTCTTCAACACAGGACGCCCCGCCACACGAGCCCCCAATACAGCCAGCAGGGGATCTGGACCCTTCACAGCATCCAGAGTCAGATTCAACCCTCCAGGTTCCCCAGCAAGACGACACCACTCTCGCTTCAGCGTCAGACCTCACGGCTGGGCTAAAAGACGACGGTGACACTCCTGCCTGCTCCTCCTCTCAATCCTAAAACCTGCCTTGAGCCATACCCAACTCCACACACTGCTGGCCAAAAGACAGTGTTACAGCAGAGGGTCTGATGGGAAACTGTCAGCCCTCTCTGTGACTGATACGTACACATGGAATGCTCCTGAGACATCTATACAATCCAAATCCTTCTACCGTCCCCCTCTCATCCAGAAAATTACAGATTCCAGAGCTCAGAAAGCTTATCTGCGGTGAAAAGAGTCATTTCACCCCTTCCACATCTGGATCTACCAAAACACCAGCTCTTCCCCACCCTTTATTACGAAACTACAATCTCCAGCGAACACCAACCTGAATGTGATCATGTGACCCTTCCTTATAGTGCTGTGATGCTCTGTAGGCACTTAGCACATATCCACTAGCACGCTCTCAGTATCCAATAGCAGTAGCCCTTCTTTTTTTGTTCTCTATTTGTTTTATTGAGAGATTATATATATACATATATGCCACTGCATTTGCACTAATGTAACATAAAGCAATGCTCCAAAGTTTGTCTTGTCTGATACCAAATATTTTGGTCTGTATGCATTGAATCAAATTATATATGAAATATATACCCATGTACAAATATATATGTAAAGGAGTTTTGATATGCAAAAGTACAGTGTTAAGCAGCATCGAGTGTCATGAAGCGCCTCAGGCTTATATGAACGCTGCGCCTCTATCGACCTCTAGTGGCGGTAGTGGGAAGTGCCTCTGGCTGTGGATAAACACTATGACCGTTTAGGAGAGTCAATTTCATTCTCATCAGTATTTGGCATTTAGCGCATTTGTGAATATGAATACATTCGAGAATGTATGAGCACACTTTGCGAATGCCTAAGTGTTTAAGTTAATGTATTTAACATAGTTTGTTAAACGAATGCTGTTTGGCTTGTGGGATTTTTAATCTCCAAAAGGGTTACTTTTATCTAAGCCATCAGATTTTCTTTTTTTTATTATAAAAAAAAGCTGTTACAGCTATTTTCCATTCTTTTTCATGATTGAGATTAGAGAGTATAATTCTATAGCATTTAACCTCTTCTTTTTTTAATAAAGCATACATGTGGAATGATGTTCTGTGAAGGCTAACTTTGTTTGAATTGCAGCTGAATTCAGTAAAATATGCCTGAACGTGAGCCTGAATGTCAGAATAAATCCAAACCTAACCCGTGAAACATTTGTCCTGGCTTTCTTTCACAGTGCCTTTCTGAAGCATAATAAGACCTACCGGACTCTTAAAGCCACCTGTGATGAATCAAACAGACCCACACCTGAGTGCTGAGGTAATGTCAGACTGAAACCATCAAAACATCTGATGAAGAGAGACAGACAGGATATGCACTCATTTCCTGACCATTCGCCATCTTTCAGAGGTCTGAAGATCACTTGCTTTCCTTCCCCTCTTATAGAGTTACTGTACACCCCTAATCTGTGCAGTCGTCATAGCCATAACTATTCTTTTAACGTAACTTTTACTGTATGGATTTGGAAATGCGATAAACAGTTTGAAGTTATGGCATATTCCTGCTGTATTTAAGTGCAGTGAGAGGTGTTTCAGTGCAGGCAGATGTGAGCATTTATCTGCTTTTCCTGTGTGAGCACTTTAACTCCCTTTAGCATGAGGGGCAGGAAGAGAGAATGGAGGAAACATTAGCAAATCAAAGAACGCTACTCTTTAACCCCTCTCCATCCTTCTGATCAAAGTTAGCCTTGAACTCCGACCTTTGTGCAAAAAAGAAAAAAAAAAGTTACAAAAAAATACATGTGAAACTCAAGAACAAAGCACTCGGTCATTTTGGAAAGGCCAGATATTCCCTAGGTACTTTTTTCTCACGGAACCAGAATATAAATTATGTTGTCTTCACAAGTCCCCTCCAGTGTGAGTTTCTCCTCCACTCATTTTGGTTTGTGTGTGTAAAGGCCTTACAGCCAGTTTAAGGTCAAGTGTCACAGCAAAGTATCATTTTTTCTCTTCTGACCTAAATCTTGATAAGTGTTCTGTTGTAATATACATACTCAAAAGTAGGCCTACGATCACAATTGAATTCTGATAGGTCTATTTTAAAAGAACAGTTTAACCAAAAATTCAATGACTGTGTCAGATACTATTAACATCCATTTTATGAAGGGAAAAAAAAAGCAATGAAAGTGAACTATGACTGTGTCTTACAGTCCCTTGAATTCTGCCTAACATCTCTTTTCGTTTCACTGAAGAACTTCTTAGGGGTTTGGAATATCATGAGCGAGTACATAAGGTTTTTAGATACAGATTCTTTTCCCAATTGTGTTTCCATGTGTGGCCACAAGATGACAATGTTGGACTGTCAACCATTAAGCACGCGTCTCTTGTGTCCGAAACACTTTCACGATTTCTTTTCTTTTCCACAAATCTCAGACTCTCTTAGTCGCTGCGCAAAATATGCACACATTTTAGCAGTTGTCATGATCACCATGAGCTGAAACTCTTATTTATCCAATTTCCTATAGGTCAAACTGAGATGGAAAACAAAGCCAAAGGTAATAATGGATATTTTGGTGCATTAAGAACATTGCTTTCTCGCAGTC
>NW_015505509.1:480573-499222 GCF_001515645.1 Sinocyclocheilus grahami
TACTACTACTACTACTCAACATATAGTAAACATAATAAAAAGAATTATGATAATAATAATTATATTTGTTCCCCTGTAAAATTGTTATGATGATGATGATGATGATGATGATGATGATTATTATTATTATTAATTATACTAATAATATAATAATTTTCCCTTGTTGGAATAATGATGAGGATGATGATGATGATGATAACTTATTATTATTATTATTATTATTATACGAACAATTTGCCATTGTTATAATATTGATGACAACAATAATTGTATTATTATTACTCAACATACATTAAACGTCATAATTGTTATCATCATCCTCATCATTATTCCAACAATTGCAAATTATTATTAGTATAATTAATTATAATAATAATAATCATAACAATAATAATAATATATGAAGAACATTTTTTATTATGTATACTATATTACTGAATACTAATAATAATTGGATTATTAATAAATTGTATTATTATTATATCAATGACAAATTATTATACTAGTATAATAAATAATAATCTTTATTTTAATGAATATTATTATTATTACTCAACATGATAAACATAAAACAAAATAATAATAAATCATAAATTATTATTTATTATACTAATAATATAATCATTTGCCATTGTTGGAATAATGATGATGAGGATGATGATGATGATAACAATTTATTATTAATAATAACGTTATTATTATTATTATTATTATACTAACAATTTGTTGTTATAATAGTAATAATTGTTATAATATTGATGATGATAACAATAATTGTATTATTATTATTATTATTCAACATGCATTAAACACAACATCAACAATAATAATAATAATAATAATTCATTTTCTTTTTAATAACTAACCTCATCTGTTCTTGAATCTAGGACATGACGTCAGCTGTGATCACCCCCTGCAGTCACCTCTTCCATGCCGGCTGCTTGAAGAAGTGGTTGTATGTGCAGGAGACCTGCCCTCTTTGCCACAACCAGCTGAAAGGCTTATCACAATCCGACTCTTCAACACAGGACGCCCCGCCACACGAGCCCCCAATACAGCCAGCAGGGGATCTGGACCCTTCACAGCATCCAGAGTCAGATTCAACCCTCCAGGTTCCCCAGCAAGACGACACCACTCTCGCTTCAGCGTCAGACCTCACGGCTGGGCTAAAAGACGACGGTGACACTCCTGCCTGCTCCTCCTCTCAATCCTAAAACCTGCCTTGAGCCATACCCAACTCCACACACTGCTGGCCAAAAGACAGTGTTACAGCAGAGGGTCTGATGGGAAACTGTCAGCCCTCTCTGTGACTGATACGTACACATGGAATGCTCCTGAGACATCTATACAATCCAAATCCTTCTACCGTCCCCCTCTCATCCAGAAAATTACAGATTCCAGAGCTCAGAAAGCTTATCTGCGGTGAAAAGAGTCATTTCACCCCTTCCACATCTGGATCTACCAAAACACCAGCTCTTCCCCACCCTTTATTACGAAACTACAATCTCCAGCGAACACCAACCTGAATGTGATCATGTGACCCTTCCTTATAGTGCTGTGATGCTCTGTAGGCACTTAGCACATATCCACTAGCACGCTCTCAGTATCCAATAGCAGTAGCCCTTCTTTTTTTGTTCTCTATTTGTTTTATTGAGAGATTATATATATACATATATGCCACTGCATTTGCACTAATGTAACATAAAGCAATGCTCCAAAGTTTGTCTTGTCTGATACCAAATATTTTGGTCTGTATGCATTGAATCAAATTATATATGAAATATATACCCATGTACAAATATATATGTAAAGGAGTTTTGATATGCAAAAGTACAGTGTTAAGCAGCATCGAGTGTCATGAAGCGCCTCAGGCTTATATGAACGCTGCGCCTCTATCGACCTCTAGTGGCGGTAGTGGGAAGTGCCTCTGGCTGTGGATAAACACTATGACCGTTTAGGAGAGTCAATTTCATTCTCATCAGTATTTGGCATTTAGCGCATTTGTGAATATGAATACATTCGAGAATGTATGAGCACACTTTGCGAATGCCTAAGTGTTTAAGTTAATGTATTTAACATAGTTTGTTAAACGAATGCTGTTTGGCTTGTGGGATTTTTAATCTCCAAAAGGGTTACTTTTATCTAAGCCATCAGATTTTCTTTTTTTTATTATAAAAAAAAGCTGTTACAGCTATTTTCCATTTTTTTTCATGATTGAGATTAGAGAGTATAATTCTATAGCATTTAACCTCTTCTTTTTTTAATAAAGCATACATGTGGAATGATGTTCTGTGAAGGCTAACTTTGTTTGAATTGCAGCTGAATTCAGTAAAATATGCCTGAACGTGAGCCTGAATGTCAGAATAAATCCAAACCTAACCCGTGAAACATTTGTCCTGGCTTTCTTTCACAGTGCCTTTCTGAAGCATAATAAGACCTACCGGACTCTTAAAGCCACCTGTGATGAATCAAACAGACCCACACCTGAGTGCTGAGGTAATGTCAGACTGAAACCATCAAAACATCTGATGAAGAGAGACAGACAGGATATGCACTCATTTCCTGACCATTCGCCATCTTTCAGAGGTCTGAAGATCACTTGCTTTCCTTCCCCTCTTATAGAGTTACTGTACACCCCTAATCTGTGCAGTCGTCATAGCCATAACTATTCTTTTAACGTAACTCTTTTACTGTATGGATTTGGAAATGCGATAAACAGTTTGAAGTTATGGCATATTCCTGCTGTATTTAAGTGCAGTGAGAGGTGTTTCAGTGCAGGCAGATGTGAGCATTTATCTGCTTTTCCTGTGTGAGCACTTTAACTCCCTTTAGCATGAGGGGCAGGAAGAGAGAATGGAGGAAACATTAGCAAATCAAAGAACGCTACTCTTTAACCCCTCTCCATCCTTCTGATCAAAGTTAGCCTTGAACTCCGACCTTTGTGCAAAAAAGAAAAAAAAAAGTTACAAAAAAATACATGTGAAACTCAAGAACAAAGCACTCGGTCATTTTGGAAAGGCCAGATATTCCCTAGGTACTTTTTTCTCACGGAACCAGAATATAAATTATGTTGTCTTCACAAGTCCCCTCCAGTGTGAGTTTCTCCTCCACTCATTTTGGTTTGTGTGTCTCTCAGTGTGTGTGTGTGTGTGTGTAAAGGCCTTACAGCCAGTTTAAGGTCAAGTGTCACAGCAAAGTATCATTTTTTCTCTTCTGACCTAAATCTTGATAAGTGTTCTGTTGTAATATACATACTCAAAAGTAGGCCTACGATCACAATTGAATTCTGATAGGTCTATTTTAAAAGAACAGTTTAACCAAAAATTCAATGACTGTGTCAGATACTATTAACATCCATTTTATGAAGGGAAAAAAAAAGCAATGAAAGTGAACTATGACTGTGTCTTACAGTCCCTTGAATTCTGCCTAACATCTCTTTTCGTTTCACTGAAGAACTTCTTAGGGGTTTGGAATATCATGAGCGAGTACATAAGGTTTTTAGATACAGATTCTTTTCCCAATTGTGTTTCCATGTGTGGCCACAAGATGACAATGTTGGACTGTCAACCATTAAGCACGCGTCTCTTGTGTCCGAAACACTTTCACGATTTCTTTTCTTTTCCACAAATCTCAGACTCTCTTAGTCGCTGCGCAAAATATGCACACATTTTAGCAGTTGTCATGATCACCATGAGCTGAAACTCTTATTTATCCAATTTCCTATAGGTCAAACTGAGATGGAAAACAAAGCCAAAGGTAATAATGGATATTTTGGTGCATTAAGAACATTGCTTTCTCGCAGTCTGACCTTGACGCGAAAAAAAGAAGAATTTTTCATGTTGTACGAATTTAAGGCATTTTATCGAAACTATAGGCCTACCTGACAGTGTTAATAGACATCTTCTTTTAATAAACATAGGCTATATAAATAGGCTAGCCTAAATGTTGAAATGCGGCCTTATGGTTTGAAACTGATAAAAGTAGCCTACTGACTGAATTATCTCACATGACAAGAACTTTGTTTTACATTATGATTTATTTTATGTTTCAGTTCAATTCATTTATATCATCAACGACAGCGGGATTTATGTGGACATCTGTTTTACAAATCAAATCGAATTTGTCGCTGTCAGCAATAGGATTAGTTATATTATATAAAGATCAGTTTAAGCATTTTTATCAGATTATCGTAAATACAGGCACGTGTTTTATATATATATATATATATATAAAGATTGTAAATTGATTTTTTTCCATGCACATAGCCTACACGCATGCACTCGACGCTATATTTAAGTGATGCACAAAACGCGTTTTAATATGCTAAGTAGCCGGACTGTTTCTTATTTGGACACATGGAAATACACCGTTTCCACTGAGACTGCTTGTGTAGTTTCTGCCTCTTTAAACTGCTGTGTGGGAATATAAATATACAGGGACCCAGGGGCAGCAGAATTCCCCTCTGCCTGACCAGCACTGGGTTGGACGGGATTCTTACTTCCTCTGTCCGCTGTCTGTGGAGGATTCCATTTAGCTCTAGTAGCTACAATATCCATTTTCCGTGCATGCATATGCTCATTTTTGCACATTTCTAAAACACCATAAAGCTTTATAGTTGCATTCTAAATCTAAAACAAAACTGCTGTTGTGTGAAAAATGAGAAACACAAAGTGCTGCTTTGTAAAATGGTTTTGCGCTCCCAGCATTTACTGCTGTATATGTTATTACTGTCGTTTTATATCGAATCTGACAAAGCAGCTGTTAAACTGTTTGGGTCTGTACTATCCAGTTTTGTTTGATGCGTTTACTGTCATTCATATATGCTACTATCAGAACTGGATCATAAATCTGTACATGGCTTTTTTAAAATCAGCAATGGCGTTTTTAAATACAATATATGCGTCTTTAAATGCATTAAACAATTGAATCATATTAGTAATACATTTTATTTATTAGCCTATTAATTGATAACAATTAATCTGTTGTCAAATCTGCGACAAAGTTCACATTTTGCTCTAACGTCTTTTTTACTAAATCTTTTAAAGACTCATTATGACACTATTTAACACTAATTATTCATTTCCTCACATCAGTTGTCAAACACATCACATGGGCTAATGTCTCTCGTAACGTTACATAAAAACTCATTATTTCGATGACAGATCTCTGTTTAGTCTACTTCATCATGGTCTTAATTCTAGTCCACAAACGTGTTTTAAATAAAGAATAATATCCTAATATGTCCGCGGCTGCCTGGTGTTTCACTAACCAAAAAAAAAAAAAAAGTTATATTACAAAAGTATGTAAAAGTTCGTTGTTTACCTGAACGTAAACAGACGCTCACGCACAGAAACAGCGTTCGCCTAGCACAGCAGGTAACCATAGCAACAGTAGGCCGCTTGAGCACTTTGTGTCAGGATCATTATCGATATTTCAACAGAAATGAATAAAGAAACACTTTATTACATTTACATTTCTCAAAAAAAAATGCTGCCGTGTTTTGTTTAAAACGTCTTTAGGATAGTTGATGTTTGTTTAACCGTGTCAGGGGCGCCAAAGGACAACTTGAACAGCTCGAGACGAACCTCGACACCCCGAAATTTCCTTGAAAAATCCCTTTTAAAAGTCCAACCCTAGACCGGTATTTAAACAAACTTATACTGTGCCTTTTCTAAAATAATCTCACAATATTAAACAAAACATCTCCGTGTTCATGTGAACCACATCGATTTGGCTTCAGTCGCGCGCTCTGGTAGGCCGTTTGCTGCGTGACATTTAACGCGCGGCGCATAACTTCTTTCTGGCTTTCTCTCTAAACACGCCGCTCGCTAAGTGGGAAGGGCTGGCTGTGATATCTAATTAGGCGACGGTCTTCGTGGTTGGGTGGACAGCTAATGGTAGTTCAGCTTTACTTATGTTTGGGGGGCGGCCCTGCGTGCGCAGTCACTCCCTCCTCCTCCTCCTCCTCCTCCTCCTCTTCCTCCTCCCGTTGGGGTTAGTTTGCTTGTGTTTAGTTCCCAGAGACAGTCACATCGGATTCCTTTGGGAAAGGACACAAATCACTCCCGTTTGAACAAGGGGAACAGCGAGGGAGCTGTCTCCACAAGGGTCCACCTCTCCTGGTTGATTTCATATTGCTCATTCATGTGATTTGATCAGAGAATACTCTTTGTGGAGAAAGACAGGAAAGGAAAGGAGGAGAAAGTAAAGAAAAAAAAAGTCTCTGGGTGATGACATTTGACCTAACCCTCAGCGAAGCCCGTTCTTGATCCTATTGTTTCTTAAAGTGACATTAGACTTTTTTTTTTTTTGCGCACGCTAGCCCAAAGGGACCTCCAGTCTGATCTTGCAGTTTTTGTTTGTTTGTTTGTTTGATTGTTGCACGGTGTTCCCAAACCTGGATGTTGACATCTCGCGCTTCTTTTGGCACGTCGCTCTATTTTGTGTTTCAGAGAGGAAGCGCTAATAGAGACAAACGCGGTGACACCTGCTCACCCATACACTTCTCACTGTCTTTTTTAACGGAGCGATCAAAAGAAGCAAGCGCCGACTGAGACGGTGACAGGAGTCTGTTTTCATGTTCGGGATTCAAGACAGCATTCAAAGGAGCGGGAGTAGTATGAAAGAGGAGCCCATCGGTGCCGGGATGAACACTGTCCGGACATGGATGCAGGGTGCCGGGGTGTTGGATGCGAACACAGCCGCTCAGAGGTAAGCCGGCGGCGGTCTTCAGCGCTACGGGAACAGCTAGACGGAATACTGAGCGCTTATCATCCTGGGACGACACAAAACGCTCTTGTATATCATCCTAATCAGTGCGCGATATCTGCTTATTAATAACCAGGCGACAAAGAGATTGATTTATTGCTGCGATAAGTTCGTAGCATCCTCTTCAGCGTGCTGTTGGCACCAATACACAGAATTCTTGAGTTGCAAGTCACATTAAAACGGGTTTTATTAGCCTATTTCTAACATTATTATTCTTAACGTTAAAATAGCAGCCATAAGCGTTTTCTTCTAAGTGACTTTGCAGCCACTAGTTTTGCATTGATTCTGTAGCTTTAAATTTTAAATACTGAATTTGAAAGACAGTCCAGACCAGTAGTTTGTTATAAGCATCTGAACAGAGTTCTTAGATTGAGTTATATTTATATGAATTATTTTTTTTAACAACAACTACATCTGTACAATTAAAACGTCTCACTGAGTGTTTTTAAAAGACAGGCTACTTTTAAATAGCCTATTTGTTTAAACTATTAAACTGTCATTTTAATAGTACATTTTAAGAGCTTGTGCACTGCAATTTGAAAACTAAAAAAAATGCATTCGAACCCTTTTTTAGGAAATTGTAATGAAATAATCACAAACTAATTTTAATTTTTTTTTAAATTATACATATGTAAATATTTCCTCCTCTCTCTGTCTTGTATGTGTTCATAGTGGAGTGGGTCTTGCTCGAGCACACTTTGAGAAACAGCCTCCTTCAAATCTTCGCAAATCCAACTTCTTCCACTTCGTTTTAGCGCTATACGACAGACAAGGACAACCCGTGGAAATCGAAAGGACTTCTTTTGTTGGATTTATTGAAAAAGAAAAGGCAAGTGAAACGTTCTCTTTTGCATATTGGTTTTGCAAATTGGTATAATTTATTAAAGTGTAGGCTAGATAAAATATTATTGATATTAGCCTAAAGTTGAAAGCTTATTTGCCTGTACTCAATAAATCATATTCTTGCATTAAATTGCTGTTCTGCATGAATCCCTTAAAACCTCCATTTAATTATTATATTTGTATTTTACATTATTTTATTTGTATAATTTAAGAAAGCCTCATGTTTTATATTTGTTCCCTTCAGTACTTTATGCATTTACTAACAAATCTGTAGGCTAGCTATATTTTTTGCAGAAATATTACAGTGATAACCTAATGTCATAAAGTTAATATTCCCTTTCAAGGTGCTATTTAAAAAACATATTATTTTTATTATTGTGAAGGACCGTATGCTACTTTAATAAAAATACTCAACACAAATATAATGTTTTGTAAGCACTTGTAACTTAATCATAGTGAGCGAAGTGACTGATTTCATTAAAAGATGTGGCTATTAATGCTTACTGTGTATTTGATCACTTTGTACACGTCTATACATGATTAAATTGTGAAATCACACTGTTCAACACATAAGACTTATTATTATTAAGTATTTTTAACTCGTTCGCTTACTCAGTGAAAATGCATTTTGTACTGGTTTTGTTTCGGCTGGCTCATGTGCGTTAGAAGTTTTTTTTCTTTTTCGGCCTCCTGGTCCGCAAGGGAATAGCCGGTCTGACTCACGGGGCTCTTCAGAAATAGTAAAATAGGTTTTTCTTGCTAACCATCGAATTTATTTTTGCAGGAATCTACCGGAGAAAAGACCAACAATGGGATCCATTACAGATTGCAGCTTCTTTACAGCAACGGTAAGAAGAAACGCATCATCTAAGACTCATTGAACTTTGCATAAACACATCAGGGATTTACTTCTGCGCGACAATCTGAATAAAATAAAAAGACAGCGAGACTGATAGAACGACAAGGAGGGGTGACAAAGAAATAAATAACTCATTATGTAACTAGATGATTCAAATGAATATAATGTCCTGAAATAATAATAATAATAATAATATACTGTTATAACAATTCGTATAATTGTTCAAACAAAAGAGGTTCAAATGCGCAGCAAAGTCGTAGCGTTTTAACTATAAACATTAATGAAACACAAAACGATCCCCATTAGTGCACTTTTCCGGTTACGCGTTTTCCAGAAATGTGCACTTCATTTTTGATGGAAGCTAATGGCCTGGCCATAATGAAAGTACACTCTTTTCTGTCTACTAATGTGGTAAATGACAACCAGACGTTTGAAAGTTTGTTGCGCCAGTCCTTAACGACCCTCATCCTTTTTACAAGACGTTTTGAACATATTTTATTTAGTTAAAAATCATGTTTTCTGTAATTGTTATTTTTGATTATGTCTATTTCACTCTTTTATAAGCTGTACATTTTTCTTGCGCTTTTTCTTTCTAAAAGCTATTTTTATTTTTAGTTTATGTATGTGGGTCTAAGTTTGAGTTTCATCCAAAGCTAGTTATTTTTGATTATGTCTATTTCACTCTTTTATAAGCTGTACATTTTTTCTTGCGCTTTTTCTTTCTAAAAGCTATTTTTATTTTTAGTTTATGTATGTGGGTCTAAGTTTGAGTTTCATCCAAAGCTTTTTTTTTTTCTTCCGTAATCCTTTAACACTGTCTGCAGTCTATGTTGGGTTGGGTTGTCTAGACATTTGAAGCATCTATGTTGTATTAAAGTCATGGTATTGAGAATGATAAATTTATACCTGCCAGATCCATTTCTGATCTATGTTTGTGCATATGACCTGCATTGTGTTGCGAGTTAAAGAGGACTTATCTTCTCTCCTCTACAGGCATCAGAACAGAACAGGACTTTTATGTACGCCTGATTGACTCCATGACCAAACAGGTAGGACGTTATTTCAAAATCCCCACGGTTGGCTGGTGAATTGTCTGGTGAGAGTCTGTGTGTGATATGCAGCTAGAGTGAACGTGTGCCGTGCACCCTGGTGAGTTTGGGGTTACACACTCTAGCATGCCTCAGGGGCACGAGGATCGGTTAGTGTCTAAATATGACATACTCTCTCTGGGACATCATTTAAGATGACTGAGCGTATGCATGTATTTATGTGCATACGTGTGACAGTGAGATTGATAGCTAAAGAGGGAAAGAAAGAAAGAGACTTTCAGTTGTATTCATTGTCTGTCACAGGGGATTATCCAGCGGTGCCTTTCAATGTTTAAACGGCATACGTTTTTGAGTGTGTGTGTATGCGCGTGACTCTCTTGCAGATAGTGCATATTCAAATGTGTTGTGGGAACAGATGTTTGTTATGAACACACACGTATGAAAGTTGTTATAGCTTGTTATATTAACCGTGCAGGTTGTGAGCTTTAACCCTGGAGAAAAACTCATATGAGAAAACACAGGGCAGCAATAGTAACCTCACAATCTCATATGTGGCGCTCTTCCTTTCCCCCCTAAAACAGAAACAGCCTCTCCCTCTCTCTCATTCTCTCTTTCCCACTCGTCTCCTCATTCCCTCTCCCATGATCTGTGTCTAGAAATGTTGTTATGAAGACACTTTAGGGAAGTGTATTCAACAGCGATTACAGCTGCGAGTAATTCATAAGTGTAAATGAGAGAAAAATATTTAAAATACACTTGTAATCAAATAAATATGCAAAGCTGTTTTGATTAATCACTAAAATAATTGTGTTTCTTATGAGATTTTTCATAATAGTCATTTTGTATGACAAGTAATATGTGTGTGTATGTGTAACCCCAGCCAGGATGAAGTGTGTATGGATATGAGGTAATTAGCAGGCACTGTGACAGACAACCTGCTAACGCTCTGAACACTTAGTATATCATGTGATTTAAACATACCAGCACGCTTACCCTATTGTTCCACCCTGTTGCTACTGTTTTGCTTTGTTATGTGTGTGTATGTGTGCTTATTGAGAAGTGGAGAGTGAGAGAAATACTAAAACTCATCTTACAGTTATTTTAATTTAATCTTTATTTTGTCTAAAACAAAAGTGTGCAACGTTTAGTCTTTTACAGAATGTGTTCTTAAATGTATTATAGTTTGTATATATTTTAAAACAACTATAAATTAATGTATTAATTATGTAATAATTTCTAATAATTATTACAATTATTTTTTAAATATATTAAATTTTTTGAAAAAAAAAAAAAAAGAGCAAATACTACATTTTCACTAATATACTTGTTGTCATGACCCAAAGCATTCATTTCTATTCAGAAATTCCTACTACAAAATCCCTGGATGTTACATTTGGCTCAAACAGTTCCGCAGCTCCCCTTTCTGTATTGTGTGATTTGTTTGTGGTTTATAATTTCCTTTGCATGAATGTTTATGTGCAAGAAGCTAGGTGCTGTTACTGATGCTAGTTCTTGCCCTCGCTCTGCTCAGCGGTTTGGCCAGCGTGTAGCGGGACAGATTTATGTGTGTGGGTGAAAGGCAGGAGCGTTGTGCTGAGGGAGAGAGACTGTTCTCTGACACCCCTGAGGTAAATACAGTGGCCAGGGGCCTGGCCTCGGCTCAGCCTTTCACTGAGTGTCTCAATAAAAAGCCGTTTATATCCCCAGGGTTGTCTCCCACGTGCACATATATTACCGACTGATTTACTGGCTATTTCTGTGGCAAACTGCCCTGCCATACCTGTTAATGATGTGGTGCCACTGAGTGAGCGAGAAAATGAGATAGTGTGTGTGTGTGGAAGAGAGTTTGGCAGCCGAGTCAACATGCTAGCTAGTATCAGATAGTAAAGCATGGTACTTTGGTATTTACATAAAAATGTGCAAAATCTGTACCTTTAGGGGTACAACAGCTTGTCAGTGTGGCAGTACTGTTAAAGGAACAACTGCACCTTTTCATAGTAGTACCCAAAGGGTACATATTGTCACGCTGAGGTACAACGTTGTCTTTTTAAGGGTACTAGTGACAAGCCTCTAAAGGTACAACTTTTGTACACACAGAAAAAAAGGGGTCAGAATTGTACCTTTTGGGGTACAACAGCTTGTAACTGCAAATACCCGTAAGGACATATTTGTACCTTTTTTTACCCCTATTAGGTAGTACCTTAAGGGTATGTATTACTTCTCTAAGGTACTAATATGTACCTAATAGGGGTAATTTTTTTTACAAATATGTCATTTTAAGGGTACTGCTCAAGCTGTTGTACCCCAAAAGGTACAATTTTGCACCCCCTCCCCACTTTTTTTTTTCCTGTGTGTATTGTTTTTCTGACGGTGTAGGTACTTGGTATTATCATAGTATAATGTCCAAAAAACATGGTAAATGCCGCTCAGTTCTTTCAATAGCAGAATACTTTTTCCACTACATTTCCCAGAATCCCTTTCTCAAACGTTCCCATATTTGCAAACAATAACTTTTTTTTTTAGGGGCAAGGTATATTTACTGTTGCTAAACGAATGTTTGAGTGTGAAAAGGGTGAAAAATGTAATAACACAGATTTTGCCACATGCTCAAATTGGTCACATGGTTTTGACTCATTAAAAGCAGCATCAGGGCCTAATGAAAGCTTCACACACACCTCGGCACACCGTGCCATGCATGTTTCATGCGCTCCGTGGCCCTCCTTAAGGAGAGCTTTGTTCAGAAAAGTGCTAGGCTGGTGGTGCCACTGAGTGAGCGAGAAAATGAGATAGTGTGTGTGTGTGTGTGTGGAAGAGAGTTTGGCAGCCGAGTCAACATGCTAGCTAGTATCAGATAGTAAAGCATGGTACTTTGGTATTTACATACAAATGTGCAAAATCTGTACCTTTAGGGGTACAACAGCTTGTCAGTGTGGCAGTACTGTTAAAGGAACAACTGCACCTTTTCATAGTAGTACCCAAAGGGTACATATTGTCACGCTGAGGTACAACGTTGTCTTTTTAAGGGTACCAGTGACAAGCCCCTAAAGGTACAACTTTTGTACACACAGAAAAAAAGGGGTCAGAATTGTACCTTTTGGGGTACAACAGCTTGTAACTGCAAATACCCGTAAGGACATATTTGTACCTTTTTTACCCCTATTAGGTAGTACCTTAAGGGTATGTATTACTTCTCTAAGGTACTAATATGTACCTAATAGGGGTAATTTGTTTTACAAATATGTCATTTTAAGGGTACTGCTCAAGCTGTTGTACCCCAAAAGGTACAATTTTGCACCCCCCCCACTTTTTTTTTTCCTGTGTGTATTGTTTTTCTGACGGTGTAGGTACTTGGTATTATCATAGTATAATGTCCAAAAAACATGGTAAATGCCGCTCAGTTCTTTCAATAGCAGAATACTTTTTCACTACATTTCCCAGAATCCCTTTCTCAAACATTTGCAAACAATAACTTTTTTTTTAGGGGCAAGGTATATTTACTGTTGCTAAACGAATGTTTGAGTGTGAAAAGGGTGAAAAATTTAATAACACAGATTTTGCCACATGCTCAAATTGGTCACATGGTTTTGACTCGGATGCGGCTGTCAGTTCAAGGCGGCACTGGCGGCTCTCAAACAAGATTTGAGGAGCAGTTTGTGCAATATAAAATATGCATTAAAAGCAGCATCAGGGCCTAATGAAAGCTTCACACACCCCTCGGCACACCGTGCCATGCATGTTTCATGCGCTCCGTGGCCCTCCTTAAGGAGAGCTTTGTTCAGAAAAGTAATAGGCTGGAACTGGTTGGTAACTCTGAGCTGTAGCTCGCCTGTTGCTGTGTGTGTTTTCTAGAGCTAAGCTTCGGGCAGATTCCTAAATAAATTTGCACGGGAGAGAGGGAGGTCTCGGCCGTTCTTTCTGCTTGTGTATGTATTTTTCCTGTTAATTACGGAATAGGGTGTGTTTACATGCCAGAAACACTTCCCCAAAGTACACGACGTGCAACAACGTGACACAAATCTCCTATATTAGATATTTCCTATAATCACTAGCTGTTTGGAGAATGGCGCGCTCTGTGCCAGGTCACATAAAGGCTTAATGCTACTCATTTGAAAATATTTACACACACGAGGGCCTAAAGATTCCAGTGATTAAGTCTACTCATCTACATTGAAAATGTGAAATCTGTAGCAAAGAAAAAGCATTCAAAGCTACTATACACCATAATCTTAAAGACGTATTTTCTCTAAATCTGAGCACAACTGAACCAAACCCACCTGACTCAAGACTGATCATAGTCTAAAACAAGGTGTTTTCAAATTTTCAATGCCAATGACCCCTAATCTATAATATTTAATACATTTAATAATATTTATTATTATTATTATTATTATTATAAAGGCCCATTTTTACTGTCTGAGAAAAAAACATGAGTATGATATAATGAATACAACATATTTAGAAAATTAAATATTTATATTATTTTTTAAATATGACAAACTTTTTTAGTTAAAAATGACAGTTACATGAACATTCTTACATTCAGTTTTAATCACAAATTGTGTGCAGCTCTGTTACAATAAACTAGCATTGGTAATTCACACACACACACACACACACTGTACACCACACTCCCTCCTTCACTATTACACAATCAAGCTCTTGAACCTTCCCTACCAAGCTCTGCCCGTTGACTGTGAGAGCTTTACTTTAGCATCGTTTTGGTCTTGGCTGCAGACCTCTGGAACCAGCGTTAGTGTGACAGGGCTGAGCTTTCTGCTCACACACACACACACACACACACACACACAGACAGAGCTGTGTAAGCCCTGTTGTAAAATTAGACATAAGTGGGAAGATAGATTAACATTACTATAAATTTGATGAAAGATCAGATCATTATTCTTTAATTTATCATACACATCCATCAAAACTGCATAAACAGTTTACTTCCATTTAAGAGGGATGCAGTACGTTTATATCAAGGCTCAAGTTTAGACTTACGATGCACTATTACACAAGACACACCCAGATCATTTTTCACCAGTCCAAATGGGATTCTGATAAACGTATGCCAGCCTGTTTTCTATCAGAGTTAGAAGTGTTTTTTGTTTTTTCCCAGACTCTGCCTCAGCCTTAGAAATCAAAGCTTGGCTTTGTCCAAAAAAGATGCCAGCATTTCTATTTTTGGAGGCTGATGTTTCAGTGATTGGTGGTGCTTATTTTATTTATTGATGGCATAAATACACACACACAAAAGGCAAGCAGAATTGTAATTCCTGTAATTGTACTGAATTTGAACTGAGCAATAAGGATGCAGAATTGCTACTTGAATAACTAATTGCAATTGAAATTTTAACTAAACAAATTTTAACTAAAAAGATAAGTTTGTCAAGACAAACTTTGAACTTGTTTGTAATTCTGATGAAAAGTGTAGCCTTGAAGGTTTACAGAGATAGATGGATGAATGGATGGATGGATGGATGATGTACTAGATGTCAAAGCAATAGTTTGCCCAAACATAAAAACAACATGAACAACTCGCATTGTTACAAAACTGCATGACTTACTTTCTTCTGCTGAAAATAAATAGAGATGTTAGACAGAATTGATTATGCTGCTTTTTCCCCATATAGAGCCAAAAAGTACCATGAAAGCAGATAATTTGACTTAAACAACAATTTTCTTTATCCATTATTCACTCATTTGCAGATATGCATATTTAACTTCCTATTAAATTCACATTATTGAATTGAAAGGGAGCCAATTCTGTATTTTGCACATCCCTGTTTGTAGCGACAGCTTAAGCAATGGAGTTTCAAGAGATGAAAAATTAACAAAGACGGACCTTAAGTTCAGAGCAACCCTTGTCTCTCTCCCTTCTTGAATCTCTATCCAGGTCATCCACTTCTGCAAGAAAAGAGAGCGAGAGAAAGCCATGCACCTTTAATTAAAATCAAAAGATAAATTCCTTGCACTTAAAACTGGGTTGTGGAGATGAGTCCTCATCTATTTTTGGTTGAAGTGGAGAGCATTTGAACAGTTTTCTACTAAAAATATACCACTCATGCTTGGTTAATTAGGACAAGAAAAAACTCATTACTCAATAAGAATCCTCTTGTTATTCCACAGCTAATGAATGCAGCTTGCTTTGAGTTTTGACAATGAAATATGTGCAGGCGAGCCAAGGCTCTCTCCTCTTTCTCTTTCTCTTTCAATCCTTCGCTCCCCCTCACTACCTTCCTTACATGCGCACACACACACGCGCGCACACAGCCTTCTGTTATCGTTCTTTCAAAATAGTCGCTGATTTAACGATGTGTATTGACACAAACACTTAGTACCATACGTGTCTACAAAGGCTCACCACGTCAGCTTTGATCTGCCACTGTAGGATTACACAGATCTCATCTGAAGTACATATCGCTACTGGTACCCTTAAGGTCCCACAGATGCAAATGTCTGTACTCTGTTTCATACCAAAGAGCTTTCCAAAAGCAGGCGAAAATGAAAAGCATCTATTTCAAATAAGTAAACAACTCATTCTCATCTCTATCTTCCTCCTTTTCCCCTTCTTCATCTGTATATGGTGTTTCGATGCAGAGCCTGTGCTGAGAGAAAGGCACAATTACCAGTCTGCAATTAGACTGCTCTCCATTAATCAGGGCTGTTAATTGCTGTACGCCTTGCCATTAGCCATATGGTGCCGCATGGGCCTGCAAGCTTCTCCCAAACAACTCGCTCAGAGGCAAGGCTAGAAACAATCACTCAAACGCAACTCTGGGCTCTTTATGATGGAGTTCCAAATCCTCATATGCACGGATTGATGAGGTTTTGTTTGGTTTGTGTGGTGCAGATGAAACATGATAAACTTGGCCAGATTATTAAAGGCTGGGTGGTCACAGTTGGAGAAATGCTGTTTTGTTTGGTTTTGGGGGCTATTTTAGAGCTGCTGTCTGTAAAGGAGCTGGGCTAAGGGCAGTTCAGCTGTAATGGCATCAGTGCGGACCACATCCTGGTAATTACGTGCAGCAATTTGGATTTAATTTCTTCAAATGCTGCAGCAGGAGGAAACGCTTGAGATTAAAGATTACGGTTTCCCTGCAGGTCCGCTGGGATGGAGCAGAATGAGCCGGAATGGGCGAGAAATCCCCCTGAATGAAGCCAGAGCATGCATGGAGTCATCAACATTGCGTTGATTGGGGGGGGCTTGGAGGTTCACGGGTGGTGGGGGGCGGCCGTGTTGTGGTTTCCCTTGGGCTCCGGCTGACTATTGGGTTATCGGAGTGTCAAATCCATCTGTGCCCACCCCTCGCATCCCAGAAAGCTTTGCTCCTGTGTGACCCACTTCTGAGAGAACATTGCTAAAGACTTGACTACTCTCAGAGGAGTGAGAAAAAATGAGAGCAGAGGAAGGTAAAAATACGACAGCAAGAGTAAACTGACACAGAAGCCCGACCACACTGTGTCCAAACTAACAAGGGCGCTTAGATGTGAATGAGGGGTCAAGCTCAATCCATGTTATCAAGCTCATCAGGTCTAAAGGAGCCCACTCACACACAGATCGGTTCTGCTCCTATCACATGACGCCTCCTATACTCTCTCTCAATTGAGCCCCTCTGCCATCTGTGCTGGGAAACCTGAACCCACTGCCCCACCTGCTGTTTACCCCCAGCCTCCATCCACCGAAGACATCATGTATACACCTCCTTTCCATCCCTACTGTCTTCTTTCACTTGCTCATGCTCTAGTATCCATCTTGCTCTCCTCTGCTGTCCCATGCAGAGTAACCTATGAGATTAAATATCGAAAAAATAGGCGCATATTTAATCAGGCAAAAAACAACCATTCAGATGTGAGTGGGCTGTTTGACTAACATACTAAACCATCATCACACTTTGCTTGATTTTATTTGATATTTAGGGGATGATAATAAATAATGATCTTTAAAAAAGCATCATATGACCCCTTTAAACACATTTCTTGAAACTATGCCTCATATTCTGTACAGTAAACACAAATCATAACGTCTCACCCAATTCCCCAAACATCCTATTTTCAGGTCAAAATGAAGCTCTACACTCAAAACCATTCACTCTTGCTGAAAAACCAAACTTTGGCCTAATACATCACACACAAGCCCTCAAAAACACACACTCTACAACATAGTCTTACACACTGGTGAGATAAATTCAAAACAATACTACAAAAAACAAAAACCAGTAATAAGTTATGTTGCTTGTGGTTCTCCCCCTTTAGGATCTTTTCACATAATGAACACATGCACAACCCCTTTAAACACATTTCTTGAAACTATGCCTCATATTCTGTACAGTAAACACAAATCATAACGTCTCACCCAATTCCCCAAACATCCTATTTTCAGGTCAAAATGAAGCTCTACACTCAAAACCATTCACTCTTGCTGAAAAACCAAACTTTGGCCTAATACATCACACACAAGCCCTCAAAAACACACACTCTACAACATAGTCTTACACACTGGTGAGATAAATTCAAAACAATACTACAAAAACAAAAACCAGTAATAAGTTATGTTGCTTGTGGTTCTCCCCCTTTAGGATCTTTTCACATAATGAACACATGCACATTTTTTTATTCCTTAATGTACTGTACAGTACAATACACCAAACAACAACAAAAAATATTCTGCCCCAGCATCACATCTTTGTTCTGGGTCAGGCCAGAGAATCTCGTCATCATCACAGGCTATACTGGCCCTAGCTAGGCAGCGGGGGGAAATCCTCTTGCATAGTCAGGCTTTTTCCATTCCATCGTCTCTGTGTCCTACAAAAATAGAAGTACTGATTACTCTAACTGTAACATCCTTTTTACTAAATGGAAGCAGACAGAAACTCTATCTGTATGTAAGGCAATTTGATGCATGTGTTGTAACAGAGTACAGCACACAAAAGTTACAGTAGAGTACACTGAGGTACACCTACCTGTTTTCCTCCCTGGAGGTTCTTATGATCGAGGCGACGGTGAGGCAACTTAAGTTTGGCTGAACTCATTGCCCAGCCTCCCTCATAGTCATACCATGGACAAGGACATGGTCAACTATTGGCACGAATTTCATCTGAGACTCCTTGTCTCCTTGCCCCTCATCCTC
>NW_015505509.1:500234-508542 GCF_001515645.1 Sinocyclocheilus grahami
AGGTTCTGATTGGTGTGTGATAAATTTTGACTCTTAGTGTTTTCCACGTGGGTAACGTTGTGCTAATTGAGCTCAAGCTATGCTGACTTCAGTGAATAATATTGAATGCTAGTGCTTTCTAAATGACAACATGGTCTAGGCAATGAGAAATTAAGGGATTTGTGTGTGGAGTTTTGCAGTGACAGTTCAACAAATCTGATTCATGTGTCAAAAAGGGGAATAGTGTTTATAGTTTAGGGAAATGGGTGTGCTTTTTTGATAAATGGCGTTATGGTTTTGAAATTTTAGTTCAAAAGCCTGGTGATAGTGTTTAAGCAATCAAGAAAAACTGTAACTATAAAAATTTTTGGAGCCTAAGTGTGCCGACTTTTTTCTGTTTTCATTAACTGTAAAAATAAATATAAATTAGAAAAAGTATATATAAGTTTATATAAAGTTAATAAATATATCAATTATATATAATAATAATAATAAATATTTTATATATATATATGTATCTTAAATATATATAATAACATATACACATATACACAAAAATATTGTATTTTAAAATAGAAATATATCTGATATATAATATTTATTTTATATATAAATAGTATAGTGATTTTTTTCTTATTTATAGATTATAATTTTCATTTAGAATTAAAATAATTTATTTATAGAAATATTACATAATAAATACACTATATGGACAAAAGTATTGGGACACCCCTTCTGTAGAACAGAAAAAGGCACTTTCAAAACTGTGGCAACAAAGATGGAAACATAATTTGTGTATTTAAAAATTGTATTTCCATCTCTGTTGCAACAGTTTTTGAAGTGTCTAAAATGACTGTACCCATATATTCAAGTCATTAGTGTTTGGTGATGAGTTTTTGGCTCAAGATCTGCTTTTAAAGTCACACCAGAGGTGTTCAGCTGGGATTAGGACTTGGCAGACCAGTCAAAGTTCTTCCACACTGATTGAATCAATCATTTCTATTTGAACCTTGCCTTATACACAGAGACATTGCCATGTTAGATTAGAAAAGGGTCCTGTCCAAACTGTTGCTGTAAAATTAGAAGCCCACAATTCCCTAGAATATCATTATATGCTTAAACATTAAGATTTGTACTCATGGAAATGACCAAAGTAGTCAAACCTGTTCGGTTTAACTAATACTTTTGGCAATATAGTGTATATTTAAATGAAACATTTTCTTTTGGGAACACATTTGCAACACCTTAAAAAACACACACACAGGCAACTTTCCCCGTCTGTCCGATCTGAAATCCTTCCAGGATGTATTATAAAAGAGTCCCCTTTAAGTGCCCTCTTTACTTTCACCTCTCCTCCTGGATTCTTTCCTTTCCTGCTCTCTGGCCTCGTCTTCTCTCTCCATCACTCGATAACTGCCCTGTTATCAGCCACACTTCTAATCCTTCAGTGACCGTCCCTGAGTCGGGCAGTCTGTTAGCAGTAATTACTAATACACAGGCCGAGAGGCAGCATATTGTGTGCTGTGTGTACAGCAGGAGTGAATGTCTGCTTTGGAGGAGCGAAGGAAATACTGCTTTATAATTGCTACCTCTTCCTTCTCCACTGTGTTTGAGGTCAGTGCTGACATATGTGCAGGAACACCCAGGTTAACTTCTCTCTTCCTCTCTTTCTCTCCCTCTTTTAGCCGCTGCTGTGACAAGAAAAGTTGTGGCAATCGCAACGAGACACCCTCTGACCCGGTCATCATTGACAGGTAAGAGCTGGATATCAGATGTTTGTATGTGCGTTTCAACATATTTGATCATTACACGCCTTGCTAGACAGGAAGTCCAGTGGAAGTGTTGAAAGTGGTGTAATTGAAATGTAGTGAATTATGAAGGCTAACACAGTTTGTCAGGGTAGATTCCATATTTAATTTGACACAGGAACATTTTTGCTCTAAGTTTCCCTTCCACACTTTCCTAAAACAATTAAGACCCAAAATGAAAAAGAAAATAAATCTTTATATCTTCATACACTACCAGTATACACTACTGTTCAAAAGTTTGGGGTCAGTAAGAATTTTTTTTTGTTGCAAGAATGCATTCAATTGATCAAGGATGTCATTAAAGACATTAATAAGCTTACAAGAGATTTATATTTGAAGTAAATGCTGTTCTTTTAAACTTCCTATTTATCAAAGTATTCTAAAAAGCATCATGGTTTTCTGTAAAATATTAAGCAGCACATCTGTTTTCAACATGGATAAGATCACACAAATACATTTTTTTTAAATATTTAAATAGAAAACAGTCATTTTAAATTGTAATAATATTTCACAATAATACTATGTATTTTTGATTAAAAAAATAATTACTGACCCCAAACTTTGTATTGGTATGTACAGGGGTGTAGTTTGTGGGGGATATAACCCCCCCAATAACCAAATCTAGCAAGTACAACCCCCCCCCCCTTAAACTACTCATGACCACCTTTACTAGAATTATCACGTTTTACTGTAGGCTTATTTATTGTGTAAAATTTAGTCAAACTTGTTGTATAATTTATATTAGATAATCTGTGAAGGGACTCGATTTTTATTACAACTTTGTCATGTTGTAGCTATTGGTTCTAAATGTGCAGGCGGTAGTTTCTTCATAACAAAAGCTATATTGATTCATTAAAAAAAGTCATTATTGGCCTGGTAATGATTAATAGGCTAGTCTTATTATAACAAATGCTACAGTTAAGAACTATGGAACATGGCCTTCAGATAGGCCTATTCCAAAATATGGCATAGATTAAATCATTCAGAGCATGATGAACTGTTAAGGAGTAAGAAATAAACAATATCAATATAGGAAAATGTTAAAATTGACTTCCCATGGCATGTTGAATTAGAACATCCTGTCAATCTATAGCCTATAAGTGCCTAAATAATATAAAATAGGCTACACACACACACACACACACACACACACACACTGGTTTCCATTTTTTGTGGGGACTCTCCATAGGAATTATCACGTTTTACTGTAGGCTTATTTATTGTGTAAAATTTAGTCAAACTTGTTGTATAATTTATATTAGATAATCTGTGAAGGGACTCGATTTTTATTACAACTTTGTCATGTTGTAGCTATTGGTTCTAAATGTGCAGGCGGTAGTTTCTTCATAACAAAAGCTATATTGATTCATTAAAAAAAGTCATTATTGGCCTGGTAATGATTAATAGGCTAGTCTTATTATAACAAATGCTACAGTTAAGAACTATGGAACATGGCCTTCAGATAGGCCTATTCCAAAATATGGCATAGATTAAATCATTCAGAGCATGATGAACTGTTAAGGAGTAAGAAATAAACAATATCAATATAGGAAAATGTTAAAATTGACTTCCCATGGCGTGTTGAATTAGAACATCCTGTCAATCTATAGCCTATAAGTGCCTAAATAATATAAAATAGGCTACACACACACACACACACACACACACTGGTTTCCATTTTTTGTGGGGACTCTCCATAGGTGTAATGGTTTTTATACTGTTCAAAAATGTCCCCACAAGGTCAGAATTTACTGGTATTACTATACTTGTGGGGACATTTGGTCCCCATAACGTGATAAATACCAGGTACACACACACACACACACACACACACACATAAACCTTATGAACGAGCATGGCCCGGGCCCCCCCCATGCTCAAACCAAAACTACACCCTTGGGTAAGTACAAACAAATAACAGACTGTACTTCTTTTTCTATATAAACCTGTTTAAATTCATATCAAATTAAATAAGAGCCTATATTTAATGCAGATAAGGCACTTAATAAATTCAATTCACTTTCAAACATATCAAAATTACAAGTGTTGCTCTATGAACACTTTGTGAACACACTCTGTAGCTGCTCTATATCACTGTATACGCTATATTGCTCAGTATAAAACGCTGCAAATCAAAGGCAGCAGTTCAAAGAATTCACCATCAGTGAGAAAAACAACTTGACAACAAGCATAAAAAAGGCTTCCTGGGACCAGAAGCCATTTGTTTGCAAAACAGTAATTGTTTAGTGATCGGGCTAGGCTGTTTTGAGGCCCTGTCGGGGTTGTTGAGTATGTAGTGTGCTATGAAGTGTGTATGCATGAATAATCAGCAGTGAAGATGTACAAGATTTCTGGAGGCAGCAGTGTGTGCAGCGAAGCACGTCTCCTACCGTTTTTGTTTAAAAGATCATACCACCATGTCACGTTATTATTGAGGGCGAGACTGTTTCATTTCTGACTCGATCGTGCCGTGGTGCGAGCAAACTAAGCATGGATTTCTGCAGATTAAAGTGCGGTTAAGTGTCAAAGGTGTGTTCTCACCTGTGTGTGAATAAGTCAGTGGCCTGTGCTATCAGATGAACACAGCTGTAGGTTTGCCAGCAGTAGTGAAGTGTGTGTGCGTGTTTGTAACAGAGTAAGAGAGGCTTCTACCTGGCTGCTGTGTTTGTGCGGCTGGCCCATTTCTGCTCCACTGGGCTAGAACACTTCACAGCTTTCAAAGACAGCTGCAGCCCCTCGATGCCACGTGGCATCACCTCCACCCAACGCACAAGCTCACACAAACACACTGCCCATCACTTACTCTTCTTGATTGTTTCCCTACATAAAGTTTGTCTGAAATGCTTCCTCAGATCCTCCTGTTGTAGCTGTTTGTGATCTGAACGGTTGTGTTTTGGGTCTGACTGAAGTCATGCAGCTGCGCTCGAGGTCACCGCAGAGCCCTTTAGGCTCAGGTGCGAGGGCATCGCTAATTGCCTGCGAATAAAAAAGGAATTAGTAACAGTTTCCTATTAGTCACGTGTCTCTCAAAGCCGGGAAAATAGGTCATTTGAAACTAGGGGGGAGGGGGGGGGATATGGAAGAGTTTACTGGAACTCTCAATATTTTCTTGGCCGCATTCACATTCTGGGGTTCCCAACAAACAAGGCACAAGATGGAACAGAATCAATTATGGCAAGCGCAGATGAGCGCGCGCTCCCAAATTCATCAAAAATATGATTTTGAGCGTCTTCCTTTCCTTGAAGTTATTTAGCTGAATAAATAAGAGCTCATTAATGTGGTTTTGTTTCAAAGAGCTGATTAGGTTTTACAGCAGTAATTAGCAAGGCTAGCGCTAATTCCTCTGGAAGAGTAATGAAAGTGATTTCCTAATTAGGTTCCTCTCATAAGACGGCACAACAGGCCACTTCAACGAAACCGGAGGAATGTCAGGGAAATAAAGCCAACTAACAATGCCTTATTAGCAGCAGTGCGAGACGTGCGCTCACGGGACCGGGTTCGAGTCTTTGGACTCATTGGGAAGCTTTTGAAAATCTGATTGGGGTAAATTGAATTACTCACGTGAAATTAAAACTGCCTAGCTTTCTTCTCAGAGGGTGTGTTTAGTTTACGTTGGATGGCTGTATCTAATCTCATTTCATGTGTAAATGTATGTATGTCGTGATTGACTCCTCGTCTTCTCCTTTTCGTCTCCTCTTTTACCTTCTGAGCTCTGTTAATTCCCCAGTAAGATTATTTCAAATACTTTAATCTGCTCTCATTGACACGGACACAAAAGGCCAGTGACATCTAATAGCAGGCCTTTTCACTGCCTCCTGTTTCATCTCTTTCACATCCCTTAGAAGCTCTCTCTCTCGCTTATTCTCTCTCTCGATTTCTTTCTCTCTTATCATTGTGTGTGTTAGGAGTAATTGAAGCTCAATAAGCCGTACAGTAATGGGTAAAGGTGTCGTTCTATCTCCCTGGGAACATTGCAGTTGATGCCTTCCTCACCATGGATACTCTTAAACACTGATAGTGATTTCGGAGTGCAGAAAGTTCAGAATTCCCGCGCTAACCGTGGGAGTTCTGTGGCTTTGCGCTCGGTCGTGAGCCCTGACCCCACTGGAAGGCTTTATTTGTGATGTAATCTTCAACATCTGGATATCCACTTCATGAAGAAATAACACAGCGAAGGATGGAAAACGCCACGAAAAGGGCTGATGTGCCCTTTCTCTGAATGTTTAATGGAGGCCTTTGGCTCACAACTATATTGCTGGCTAGATTTGACCTTCTAGAAGAAGACCTTCGGCTCTCATGAAAGCAGAACAGGAAGTAATGTTTCACAGGGTGCTTTCACGGAACCATTTTTGCTCCTGCTCTGCTAGGGGCCGCTCACACAGGATGTGCTATTTTATTCAAAAACAGCATGAGAATGCAATAGAACATATTTCTTAAAGTTAAACTACTTTTAAAGTGATATAGCGCCTCGCTAATAGTGCTCAGGGATTTAGATGCTGAAAAAGCATCCATTTAATGCTTGTTTACACAATTAAAAAATAGCCCAGATAGACGCAATAATGTGTACTATGTGAACAGCCCCTTATGGTGCATTATGGAATGCTGCCAATGTATTTCTTATTTGCAGTTTGTTTAAAAACAAATTGATTATTTACACTACTATTCAAAAGTTTGGGGTTGTTAAGATATTGTAATGCTCACTAAAGCTGCTTTTTTTGATCAAAAGTACAGTAAAAACATGAAAATATAAAATACTATTAGGATTAAGCATATCTGGTTTCTATTTTAATATATTTTCAAATGTAATTTATTCCTGTGATGGCAAAGCTGAATTTTCAGCAGCTTTTGTTTTGTTTTGGACTTAAGGATTTTATGGATGAATAGAAAGTTAAAAAACAACATTTATTTGAAATAGAAATATGTAGTAATGTTATAAATGCCTTATAATTGCTGAATATAAGTATTAAATACTTTCATTAAAATATAGGGGGAAAATAATCTCTATCTATCTGTCTATCTGTCTGTCTATCTGTCTGTCTGTCTGTCTGTCTGTCTGTCTGTCTAGTTTGCTGAGCTACAAAGGAGCAACGTTTAAGCAATAAAACTGCACCTCAAGACTGGATAGTTGGGAAAGAGACAGTGACAGTGAGCAGCGTTATATTCTTGCTGTATGTTTGCATTAGTGGATTAGCGGGTTCTATTTCACAGAGCTGCTCTCTGAATCGGTGGCCAGAGAGTGATCCTCACAGGCTGGGGCTCCCATTGTTAACGTAATCCTGTCCGGTCTGTAGGCCTATTGTGTGGCAATTAAGACTGAGAGACTGTGGAGAGCTCAGCGTGAGCATCTGTGTGTGAGCCATGATCGTAATGCATTTAAAGAAAGCATTTTCGGTAAACATGTTTCTGTCTTCTCTCTGAAAATTAACTGTGGAGTCTTTCACTCTGAAAGAGATACATAGGAAGTGCGAGTAAAGGAAAATGTGTGTGTTGGCCTTTAAAAAGTGTGCGTGACTCTCTAGGCTGGGCTGTCACAGCTGCTTCTGTCTGTCTGTCTGTCTGTCTGTCTAGTTTGCTGAGCTACAAAGGAGCAACGTTTAAGCAATAAAACTGCACCTCAAGACTGGATAGTTGGGAAAGAGACAGTGACAGTGAGCAGCGTTATATTCTTGCTGTATGTTTGCATTAGTGGATTAGCGGGTTCTATTTCACAGAGCTGCTCTCTGAATCGGTGGCCAGAGAGTGATCCTCACAGGCTGGGGCTCCCATTGTTAACGTAATCCTGTCCGGTCTGTAGGCCTATTGTGTGGCAATTAAGACTGAGAGACTGTGGAGAGCTCAGCGTGAGCATCTGTGTGTGAGCCATGATCGTAATGCATTTAAAGAAAGCATTTTCGGTAAACATGTTTCTGTCTTCTCTCTGAAAATTAACTGTGGAGTCTTTCACTCTGAAAGAGATACATAGGAAGTGCGAGTAAAGGAAAATGTGTGTGTTGGCCTTTAAAAAGTGTGCGTGACTCTCTAGGCTGGGCTGTCACAGCTGCTGAAAGGTGATGTGCTCCTATGCAGTGACAATGTCTCTTCCTGGAGAGAGAGAGAGAGAGAGAGAGAGAGAGAGAGTGTGTTTGTGTGCTTGTGTTTGTGAGTCTGTGTGTATAGGTGTATATGTGTGGCCTACTTAAGCCCAAACGGTGCAGGAATAATAAAAGGCCAAGCTCTGCTGTTCTGAGTTAATACAGGGTTAAAGATATGCAGCTCACTGTCAACAATCCCATCATCTGCCTGGATGATTCCCAAAGAAGAGCATGCACTCCTCTCCACTCGCCCGTGCCTGTGTGTGTGGCCCTGTGTGTGCTGTCCTCCCCTGACAACTTTACCATTCTGTCTTTACTCTCTCTCTCTCTCTCTGTACTGTGTGCCCGCTTTGCTTCTCTCTCTCTCTCTCTCTCTCTCTCTCTCTCTCTCTCTCTCACACTCACACACACACACACACCCACACATCTACATCCGCATAACTGTCCGTC
>NW_015505509.1:509635-530030 GCF_001515645.1 Sinocyclocheilus grahami
CTCTCTCTCTCTCTCTCACTCACTCACTCACTCACTCACACACACACACACACACACACACACACACACACACACACACATTTATCCAGGTATCTAAATGGGAATGACACATTGACATCTACTGTTGTTAAATTAAGCTAATTAATTATATTTATATTATTTGAAACAAAGTAATCATAACTCTAATCCATTTACTACTGTAAAACTGTGTTAAGTTGGTATTAGTTACCACTGTCATCAAAATAAGACATAAAATTACAATTATGAAAGTTTTTTACACTGTTTTAAAATATAATTAATATTTCTGTGGCTGAAATTTCTGCAGCCATTACTCTAGTCTAGAGTCACATGATCCTTCAGAAATCATACTAAAATGCTGCTTTAGTGTTCAAGAAACATTTATTATTGTTATTATTAATGCTATTATTATCAATCTTGTTTTCAGATAGAAAGTTCAAAAGAACAGCATTTATTTGAAAGAAAAATATTTTGTAAAATTATAAATGTTTTTACTCTTACCTCCACAATGTGCTGCAAATGAACAACAGGTCTTGATTTTAGAAATCTGAAATTGTTTAATGGTGAAAAGTAACTGTTACATTTAAGAATATAGAAAGAATAACATGACTGTGAGATTGACAAAACAGTGCTTAGTTAGCTATTAGTTATTTGTGATGAAACTTAAGTATCAATTTATACTTAATAATACTACAATATTAAGTATCTTTTTCTTCTGTAGTGTCATACATCCAGGTTATCGAAAATGAAAAAATATAGGACAGGGTTAGTAAGACAAGAAATATGCATTAAGAACTTAAATTGAGTCCATTTTTAAGACCTAAGAACTTGTTCAAGCACACCTCCCATGTTGCTACCAAATATATGTGGTGTGAGTCTTAAAAATAAGAATGAAGGAGAGAAAGGAAGAGATTTTCTAACCGTTAAGCACTCATTGTTCACTAATTATAGTTTATTATAAAAAAGTGCCTCCATTACTGAAACACATAACATTGGAAGTGTGTGAACACGAGTATGTGTGTGTGTTTAGAATGTGTCAGAGGGAACAGACTTGCCCTGGAGCAAGTTAAGCACAGATGTGCCTCTTTATACCCCTTCTCTTAGCTCCCGCCCTATTCCCTCACTCCTCATGAAGATCACCTTTCTTTTAAACACACACACTGTCATTTCCCCTGTCATCCATCTGTCTCTCTCTTTTTCTCTTTGTTCTATTTTTATCGCCACAATCGTGTCGTCTTCGGTTTATACTTTGCTATACATTCTCATTCAATTCAGGTAAAGATCATGGAATGTATTACGTTAAATCAACGTGAAGTGGCATTTGCAACCCATTTTACCTCCACAATGTGCTGCAAATGAACAACAGGTCTTGATTTTAGAAATCTGAAATTGTTTAATGGTGAAAAGTAACTGTTACATTTAAGAATATAGAAAGAATAACATGAATGTGAGATTGACAAAACAGTGCTTAGTTAGCTATTAGTTATTTGTGATTAAACTTAAGTATCAATTTATATTTAATAATACTACAATATTAAGTATCTTTTTCTTCTGTAGTGTCATACATCCAGGTTATCGAAAATGAAAAAATATAGGACAGGGTTAGTAAGACAAGAAATATGCATTAAGAACTTAAATTGAGTCAATTTTTAAGACCTAAGAACTTGTTCAAGCACACCTCCCATGTTGCTACCATGAGGGTGAGATGTTTAGACCTCTCAGAGCAAATGTATTCAATGGAGGACTTTGTATGTCTGTCCAGATCAGTCTTAGTTTGTGTAAACGGGTGTGTTTCATTAGTATCATGCAGAATACCAAGTCTTTTCAGTAGGTGACACTGCTCAAATATGTTTTTTACCACTGAACGTGCTTTTTGCTGCTGGACCCGAGTGTGTTGGTTGTGTGTGTATGTGTGTGTTCCTTACACTGTGCCTGCCTGGAAATTAATCTTGTTTGTACTGTCTGAGACTGACTACATTACGCCTTATGTCTACTCCTCTAATTGCTAGACCCTGCACTAGCTCTGCCCAATAAAAATATCTATCTGAACTCTATGCCATGCCCTGTCAATTCAATCTACATTGGGAGCCATTAAAGGAACAGTTCACCCAAGACAAAAAGTTCTGCCATCATTAAAGGTCCTTGCACACCTTTTTTCGCATGCGTTTTTTCATAATCGTCATCCTTTCCTATCAAAATGCTTGCTACAGATGCGAAAACACAGACAATCAAACCTGATCCAAATTTTGTGTTATGACGGACGAAAGTTTTGGAGGCAGTGTGTAAACATGATTGACACAATGTGAGGTTGTATTTATTTTTTAACGTGCAAAAATTTCGGATTCGGTGTGCAAAGGCCTTTACTCACCCGCATGCAACTTTTTTGCTTCTGAGGAACTTAACAGAGGATGTTTGGCATCCTGGAGGTCTGGGAACTGACATTTTTGAGCATCATAGAAGTATTATGATGGTCCATATGATTTATGCACTACAGTATATTCCAAGTCTGCCGAGGCAATACGATATCTTGTGTGAGTAAATTAATCACATTATAGCATTTTCTAATGCTCAAATCCCCCCAAAAATGTTTTAATGAAAATGAAAATAAATATAAAATATAAATATGAAAATAAATAAATAAATTATATATTTATAAATATAAATATATATTTAAAAAATAATAATAAAAAATAAATATATATATATATATATATATATTTATTTATTTATTCATTTGTTTGAGAGCAGCGACATTATTTTTAAATAGCATTAAATTGAAAAGTGTAGCAGGGACATTCTGCTAAATGTCTCCATTTATATCTCTATAGAAACAGGTCAGATGACATGATGGTTAGTAAATTATGACAAAATTTTCATTTTTAGGTGAACTATCCTTTTAAACATTTGTTGTTTGCAGTTGTTCACTATTTGGCAATACAGATCTTAAAACACATTAACAGTAACTTTAGATTTGGCAATAAAGACAGGAGTTGCAGTAGCTGTATAGGTCAGTAGGGTGGCCGAGAGGTCTATCACTAACACTAATCATTATCTTTCTCCATCAATATTCCGCACATCAGGGTTTCGATCAGCAGCCTGTACAAACAAGTGCAGAGAAGATGAGTGCAGCTATTGGATCTCCAAGAACACCATCAGTACTCAACAATTTGACTGACATCCTGTATATTTGGGCTTTAGGGCTGAGGATTGTGGGAACTGTAGTGCACAGTGAATGTGTGTTGGAGGCCAGCAGAGTTGCTGAGTAGCGGATGATTATGCAGCCCTAAGGTGTTGGTGGCTTCACTGGGCTGGCCTGGAGCTCCCTCCCTGTTGTGTTCCTGATGTTTCTTTCTTTCTCTCTCGCTTTCACCGTCTCATTTATTTTTTTCTGGGGCCGGGCAAAACTGCCTCAGGGGACTGTGGGTAACTGTGATTGACAGCCAGATGCAGGCAGAGGTCGAAGCTGCTTTAAAACGTCAATGGGCTTTCATCTTGTAGCGGACACCAGCTCTCTTTTTACACACGCTCTCGCTTTTTCTCTCTCTTTATGTGCTCAAGCGCACGTACGTGCACAATCAACACATATTATGGTGCTAATGCTATTGTAATACAATCTGCACTGAATTAGCCACTTATGGCTAGGAGTGCACACGATAATTTCATGATTAGAGAGATTTTTGCCTTGTTCAATGTGAAACAGTCTAGACCAAAATAAACTTCCATGCTGGTCCAAAAATGTTGGTCAACCAACATCCCAGTTAACAGGGGATGTTCTCATAAATTATGGATACTATACTGGCAAATATATGAACATAAGTTCTTCATAGCAACATTTTCTGAAACATTTTAGTTGGAAGGTGTTTTTTTTATATTACTACTTTCTACTAGTTTCAGATGGTTGTGAGAACATTCATTTCTCTAATGTTAGCATAACCAATAAAAATGTCTTTTAAAAATTTTAAAAACAGAATGTTTTGAGCATTCTCAGCACATTCAGATATAACGTTTTTATAACATAAATGGAATGTTAGCAAAACGTTCTTAGAACATATTTTTTGACTGGGAAGGTTAAGCTAGTTAAGAACCCCACAACATATGCTGGACAAAAGTCTGACACTTTTGCTTAATTTTGCACAATTGGGGGTTGGGAACAAAAATGTACACAAACACACACAGACACACACATCTTTCTAGCAGAAGCTGGTGGAGGCGTCTCTCATTTCTCATCTGTTTCATCCTCCATGCGTAATCAGATTTCAGTGTTTTAGTGTTTGCTGAGGAAAGAGGACCGCTCACTCTCAGAAAGGCACACCTCAGTCTTTCTGTCTCTGCGTCTGTCCTTGTTAGCATTGTATTAATTACAAATACGTTATACCTGCTGACTTACATGTTTTGGTAAGTGTAGTACATGCTCTTGGTATGTGAATGATGTAGTGCCAGAGATGTAATGTGCATCTCTATTATTAATGTGCATGTAGAAATAAAAATGCTAATCTTGTCCGTATCAATAGCTTGAATGCTTTCCGGGTTGCCTTGAAGTCCTGCGTGAAGTGATGTCAGGGTCCACTTCTATGCACAAGTGCTCACGTTATCATTCAGTGTTCACATACACTTAGAAACGCACAATGAGAGAGAGCGAGAGAGCTGTGGCCCCTGGCAGGGTAAATGGATGGCTCAGGTTACAGCTCTGTGAATGCTGGATGAAGAGCGAGAGAGAGAGAGAGAGAGAGAGAGAGAGAGAGAGAGCGCGAAAGGGCTGTGAAGGATATTCTGAATCACAAAAGGGTCAGAGGATGAAAAATAGATGGACATATTAGTTCAGCTCTGGGTGCATTCAGAGCTGGTTTCTCACATTTTCTCAGAGCTCACCTGACCTCCTGTCTATGGTACCTCTTTTTAGGGATACACTGTGGAAGAGTTTGGAGTGTGTCCTTTTTATATGTGCTTTTTAAAAGCACACAACCAAGGTCTGTTTCAAAACCTAGTGAGCTGCCTCTGTAGGTATCATTTTCATGGCAGGTTGGTGGTATGCAATTTATGCTACCTTCTAAGTCACCTCATTTTGCACAAATTCTAAAACCGCATTGCATGTAACTTTTGTGGAGAAGGCAGTTCCAGAATGCATTGTGATGAGCTCAATTAACAAATAAATACCATATATTATATATAAATAAATTACATTAAAATAATAAAAAAATCAGATAGAGTATAGATACACTGCTGTTCTCAACATTTGGGGTCAGTATTATTTTTGTCTTGAAAGAAATTAATTTAGTTATTAAATTAATTTTGATCAAAACTTTTACAATGTTAAAAGATAATTAGAAAATTCAGAAGTAAAGAAAATGTAGTTTTGCAGTCACATAAATAAATTACATTTTAAATATATATGATAGAAAACAATTATTGTAAATATTATTTCAAACTATTACAGTTTTTTGTGTATTTTCATACAATGCAGCCTCTGTGAGCATAAGACATTTCTTTCAAAAACATGAATAAATCTTTTTTTAAACTAAACTTTTGAATGGTAGAGTATATAATATATACTTTTAAATTAACTCAATAAGATATATAATAAATTAATATTGAAATCCTGTTTCTGCCTTCTGTAAACAATAAAACATTTAATTGTGAAAAGTTTAATATAAGAAATATAGTCACAATCATGACATTTGAAATCAGAAATAATGTTTTTTAGTGGAAGAATCTGGCTCACATATAAAAAATATTTATAAAAAAATACAGTGATAAATTAAAAAATTAATGAATAAAAATAATGTTTAAAATTATTTTAAAAAATGAAATAAATAATTACTACTTTATTCAAAATGTGTGTGCTATGCATATTTATGCATTCCAAATCAATCACTCAATTAAGATGCAACCACAGAAGTCAGCTGCTTAAGCTTTAGAGTACCCTACTAGGTTTTGAAACACAGCTGTAGACACCCTGTTGCTCTCTCTCTTTCTCTTCAGCCAAGCGAAAATCCACCATCTCTCTCTTGTTCTTTCTTCATGAAGCCTAAATCTGACTCCCTACCTGCTCGTGTTTCTGTCTGCTTTTGTTCTGATGTTTGTGAAGGGGATGTGAGAGCCACACTGACCCAAATGAATTATGTCCCAGTTCTCCAGAGGCAGTGCGTCAACTATTTAGGGCATTCTGTGCAGGAGATTTTAGACCTAAGAGAAAGGGTGGGTGAAAGCAAGAAAGAGTGGAAAGCAGAGAAAATATGCCCCCTCTTTATTAGGTGCAAATTAGGATGCTTCCACCTCATATGAAAACACAACATGGCCAGATTTGCACACAGGTCATTTTGAGGTAAGCTATTTTTACTCAGACTATATGCTACAGCACAGCTGTCAGTCACAGATGTTTAAGAATTACAGGGAGTGTTGTTTTGTTTTGGATAGTTGTGTCTGTGCATTTGATACTTTCCAGTGTACACTGCACAGGAAGTAGACTACAGCCTCCTACTGTGGTCTGCATTGTTGTTTTTAGCACTCCCCTCCACCCTGAGCCCTGACAGCATGGCACCAGCACCCAAAAACAACAAACATGTCCGGTACATTTCGATTTGCACATATATCACGCTATTGTCACAAAAGACTATTCACATTCATTAATTGCTTCAACTCATTTAGAGGACGGCAGACTTTAATCCAGCCTTAAGAGCCTCATTCTCCCTCTTTGTCTGACCTTCACCTAGACTCTCTCTATCACCAATAGTGTTACTATATCTGTTATATTCAGCTTACAGTCAGTGCATTTAAACCGAATCAATAAGACATTGTTTTTGTGAGAAGTCTCTTACGCTCACCAAGGCTGCTTTTATTTAATATAAAATACAGTAAAACTGCAATATGGCGAAATGTTATTATAATTTAAAATGACAATTTTCTACATGAATAATAATATATTTTAAAATGTAATTTATTCCTGTGATAGAACATCAGAATTTTCAGTAGCCATTGCTCCAGTCTTCAGTGTCGCAAGAAATTTGAATTCTCTCTATTCTATTTCTCATTCTTGCTGATTTGCTGCTTATTTCAATTTTTTTAATTTCTGGAAAGTGGAAATTCTGTCATCATCTACTGTACTCACCCTTATGTCACTCGAACAATTATTTCTTGTATCTGTGGAGCACAAAACAGGTATTTAGCAGAATGGTTTCTCTTTCCTATACAAAGACATAATGTGATGTCAAACTCATAAAGGGACCAAAACACACCATAAATATGGTCGATGGCTCTTATTAAGCCTTCTACAGCCATACGATAGATTTGTGAGAGAAACAAACAAAAAACCAATGTCATTATGCTGTGGTTAAATGGCAGAATGATCATTTTTGGGTGAATTGCTTTAAAAATTAGGTATAAAGACTTGGCTTTGAAAGCCACAGAGGGCTAATCTGGCACTTATTACTGTTTGTTGTTTGGCTCTAGTGGGGAAAAAAGCTGAACAGCTGGCCTGTATACCACCCAATTACCTCATTCTTCTGTTCTGACAGGTTGAGTTTTATCTCCTGAGCAGATTACATGTTGAATGTTTACTGTAAGTGACTGAGAGCAAGACAATGCCGCTGAAAACTGATAAAAACAGCTAAATTAATGTATAGAGTTTAGAGGAAGGCAGTAATCCAAAACCGCAGTACTAGCGCTTACATAACTTCCTGTCTCTCATGTCCTGATTTCTGCTGTATGTTTATATATGTTTTTGAACTGACAATCATTCCCTGAACCTCCCGCTTCTCTCTTTGTCTTTTCATTTTTCTCTGTCCATGAGGCGAAATGGAATGATGCAATTTTCTAATTCAGTCAAATAAAGCTCTCCTTTTGTCAGCTGTCAGACGCCGGGCTTACAGAGGTCAGAGGTCGCAATGCTGCTCTTAGGAGAGCGCTCATCGATTAGCCGTCAAGCCTTTGCCGCCTCGTCTGTTCCGAGTGGGAGCGATGGAGGGATGCTGAGCTCCATTTCCATAATTGCTCAGCGCCTTAAATGCTTGTACCTTTAGAACAGAGGAGGTTGGAGGAAAAAACAGATGCAGAAATTATAAGGCAAATACAGTTATTGAATATCAGTGTATGTACGAACTGGGCGATATTGATCTGTAATTGAGCAGGAATAATTCTTCCAGGCATTAAAGCTTCACCCCTGTAACATGGCCGCTCTCTTTCAACAGGCTTTCATTGTGAGAAATGGAGCTTTATATCTGCAGTGTAGCTTACCTTTATTCCTCACATATATTCTCTCATTCTTCTATAAATGTGGCACAGTGTCGTTTCAGGATAGGGACAGTATTTCCAAATCAAACTTTCTCTTGCCTTAGTCTTAAAATATTTGCTCTACAGACTGGAAATGAATTCACACCAATTCCAATTCATCACCTTAATGTAAACAGAAGGATCTGTCAATCTAAAACCATATTGATTGAATACTAATTTGAATACTGGTGGAGACATATCCCTCTCAATGTCTCAAATTTGATTTCCATAATTTTAAAAACAAATATTTTATTTTGTTATTTTATAGATTTTAAAATAATAACAATTTATGTAATTTTAATTTAAAAAACCCTAAATAAATAAATAGATAATATAGGATTTTTAATAAAACAGTAATTCCGACTGGCTGAAAATTTTCCCCTCAGTGTCTTACTTTTCATTTCCAGCCTTGAAAAAGTCATGGAATGATATAGTAAATCTGATATTTTTATATTTATGCTCTACTTTAAAGTTAGCAAAATCTGTGTATGTATATATATATATATATATTTGTTTTTTGTATAAAATAAATTCTTGTCTGAGCCAGGACAAACTCTCTGTTCGACCAATGGCAGACAGGATGAGTGTGCCGGAAACCCGCTTGTAAATCATTTTAAATTCAGCTTTAAAATATTATTCTAAATATAATTTTAAAATATACAATAAACTTAGTCTATCATAATTCAAATCCTATCATAATCAAGGTATATTTCTCTCTGATTGGCCTTTTGATTGACTGACAGCCATCTTTCAGCCACTTAATGCTGAAGGGATGGAACAAGCTCAGCAGAGCAGAGCCTGGCAGACAGCTCATCTGTTTACGATTTGAGTCCAGCCAGGAAGAGGGGTCACAGGTCAGCAGCGTGTTCTGAAAGGTGTATGCTGAGAGAGAAAGACAGAGAGAGAGAGAGAGATGGGGCAGGAGGGATGAAGGGTGGTCCTGTCACAACATGGCTGTTTCCTTCCACATGAAGACCACTATACCACAGTATTTCCTCTCCCAGAGCGGCTTCTATCATTAGAATGTGGAATAACACACTAAATTGACTGATGACGGTTGGCTCACGGATCTCTTCTTAAGCCGTAAAGGGCCCCTGATAGCTGTGGACATGGCTTTTATCGACCCCACACTTGTGCGTATTAATAAGGTCTGCTGCTCACATTCACTCCTCTCAGATCTCCTTATCTGTGTTTCCTCCCACATGACAGATGAGTGTGTCTGGGGCGCAGCATGGTCAGACAATGGCTGTATGTGTGTGTGTGTAATGAGGAGTCCAGACCAGCAGCGCTCTGATTGCTGCTGATTTAGGGCTGTGCTCCGTGCTGTTAATGGTCTCACACTGCGATAGAGAGGTGGCTCTGGGGGCAGGGCCATATTTAACGGCCCCTGACTGCTCATTACTGGATGTCCCTGATCACCCGCACTCCTTGTCTTATCGTTTAAGGTTGGCGGCTGAAATTTTTGAGGATGAAAACAATTAGAGGTGAGATTTACGTCTGCATAGTAATTTTTACAATAATGAGAGCAACGAGAACCGAAATGTTGAGGATAAACATCCACGGATGTAGTGGAGAGAGCCTCAGCGTGTGCTGTTTTATTGAAGCTCTCGTTCCCTGACCTCTACATTACTACATCATCAAATTACAAATTCCATTACAATGAAATGTTTACAGCGTCGCTGCTCTGCCCGCTCCACACATCTTCCCGTGACCCGTCCGCGTGTCCGTGCGTATGAGAGGAGATGACTATTTGCCGAGCGCAGGGCCATGCATGTGCATGAATATCGAGATTACACTCGAAATAGCAGATGAGAGTCTTCGGAGCAACCTGAATGAATATCTAGAGGTTTACATAGGGAGAAAGAGGCAGCTGTCTTGCTGTCAAGACATGCCATATGCAGCTGAATGTGCACACATTTGGTACAAACTTGCAGCTTGGAACATTCAATCTGCCTGTGGGTTATAAAGGTGTTAGATGACTAATCAACGCTCACAAGGTGAGATCAACCACTGTATGTTGGTGCTTTTTCTTTCTCTCTTGTTCTCTTGCCTCCTTTTTTTTTCTCCTGGTTGGAATAAGTCATTTAGCACAGATTTGGCAATGAGTTCGATTATAGATGGAGGGATTATACTGTAGGTGGAGGGAAGGAGTACTTGACTCAAACCAGTTCCTTGATCCGACAGTAAATCTGGTAAGATTCATTCAATTTGTTTTTCAAATGAGGTGTGAAATGGGGCTCTGCCACTCTGTTGGCTCTTTGTTTTGTTCCCATACCTCTGATTTGTTTGGACACCCTCAACGAGGAGTCGTCTGTTAAGTCCCACGTTCAAGCTGTGTAGGCAGATTAGCCTCGCTCTAAACACTCTGTAACTGAGCGCAGAAGCAAACGGGGCCACACAAGTGCATTTCATCTATCTTATACTCTTCTCCAGGTCCATTTAGTTTCCTCCCCTTCCTTCCTATTCTGCTTTTCACTTCACTCATTTGCACTAAGCTATAAATAAAAAGAACAGCTCATGCATGAGATGTACAGATTTGCGTCTGAATGCTACCTCAACCCACAATAACATTGTGATTCCTGACAAAGTCAGTGTAGAATGAGATGTGCAAAATAAAAAGTTCATACTCCCCAACCCCCACACCTACATCACTCTCCAGTGTCCATAAGCAGTGCCTTCAACCTGAAAAACACAACAGGCTCATTGAAAAACCGTGCCTCTTTCTATATTTTTGCAAAACTTCAAAAACAATTAACTGCAGTTTCCAGCTGAAATTACCACTAGTGGCAGTAAAACACCAGCAACTTTTCAGACAAATAATGATAACAGTGGCAGATTATCAATTAATAATGCCTTTGTTTTGCATGGTTCCTTGTATAATACTATGCTATGACCTCTAAATACTTTTACCATAGTGCATGATTTGTAAAGTAGTACATTTTCTTCAAATTACATAACCATCTCCATATATATGGCTTTTCTGATGTAGTAAACTTGCTTGGTAGCCCACCCGGTACAACATGGAGTGCTTGGGTGTAAATCCTGTGAAACATGAGATTTTGTTAACATTATTAGTTCGGTTTACTGTAGGACTTAGTGTAGATGGTACAATACTTTCAAATGAGATACAGCATTTACCTTTTATTGCAACTTACCAGACATTTCATTTCCAAACTGCCAAGATATACATAATACCAACATAATAAAACATTGCCAAATTCATGTCTTTCTGTTTCAAATAGAAGTGGCATGCATTTAGCACCACTCACTGGACTATTCGTTTTTGTGCAAGAAGCAACGTAATATAATTTCACAGAAATGTCACATTTTTTCCAATGAGCCTGGGTTGTAAAAACAACACCAGGCTCATCAGCTCTGTCTACACCTCTCCAGGAAGCTGGGAGGGAGACTCCAAAACACAGACTGACAAAGATGCTCTGTTGACAGAAAGATGCTTGAGATGCAGAAAATAACAGCGTGTGTGTGTGACTGCAGGAAGGAGAACTTTGCTACGCTGTGACCTTTAAACCAGGTCTCACATCTGGCTTAAACCGCCCTGCTTCTGAAATCATCCCCCCTACAAGGGACAGGAAGCTGCTTTTCCCTCATCCTTCCAAAAACAGGCCAGACAGACCTCCACGCAGCAGCCGACCCCCTTCCACTGTCACAAAAACACACACTCACCCAGCAAGGCAAATAAGAAATCGGACACAAAATTCAAACAGAAGGGTTTCCCTGGGTAGTTTAACAATAATAATGTTTCATAATATAGTTTAAAGACTATATAGGTGTGAGAGGGGTTAGTGAGAGTATGGCAAGTGGACGTTCCCCCATGTTGCTCCAGGCAGCAGCTTCAGCTCTGGGTGATGTATGGCCAGGCAGGCTGTTTCCACGGGAACCAATCCATCACACCACCATCAGCCGTCAACAGGCCTGCCCCGTGCAGCACGACCCGACCTCCAGTCACCACAGGCACTGAGCCAGGAGAGAGAGAAATAAGAGCAGACCTCACAACTTTACAATGGCTGTTATCAGTGCTTCACTGATTGTGATCTGTTAAACGCGGCCGGTGACAAAACGGCCGGATTGACACATCTGCTGTCCTCCCGGCTCTATGCATGCTGGGTTACAGCTCACCAGAAACAGGCAGGTTGTCGTGTTTTAGAGTTCTGCACTATGCCTGTCATCATTCACTTAAAATGACACATGGCCCCACCCACAAGCCCTGATGTCATGCATGAAAAATCTGTACTTTTGGGCCATCTCCTCCATAGTTTCTATTTATTTTGCCTTTTTATGCTGGGGAGATGTTTTCTTTTCTTATATTTTTAGATTTCCATCATTCAAAAAGTTCAAATTTCTTGCAACTCAGATTGCAGGAATGCAGTGTATACATGCAATGTAAGTGCATTTATACAATGGTAAACTAACTGGTCAAATTTTGTCTGAAATTACTCAAAATTATTTAGTTTTTTATAAGACTGTGGTACAAATCAATTTCATACAACTCATGTTATTCAGTACAACAGCTTGTGAAATTGCTTAATTAGAAGCAACAACGAAGCCATTGTAAAACACACACACACACACACACACACACACACACACACACACACACACACACACACACACACACACAGGTGAATCACATGTCCAGGACACATGTTAATATGTATATAAATAAATTAATATAATTATATATTCATAATTGAAAAGAAATGATAAATTATGTATCTTAAGAAAATTAAGTATATTTTTAGAAGCATTAAGATTTTGTGCATTATTTTTATGACAATTATACATTATTTATGGCAATTATGCATTATTTCCTTCACATTTCAGTAATGTTCTATTGTTTTACAGTCTTGTTGCTTATGTATTTTTTTGCAACTGCAGAATTAATGTTTAGTTTTGTTAAGCAAATTTAAGTCCCAAATGCATAAACAATGTAATCAGCTTAAATCATACTGACAAATTTTATTCCGTAAAACATAAATCTTGCTTATGTGAATTTGCTTAATTATGACACTTAGAAAAATCTATGAATTTACCTATTTTGCTTATATCATGACCTTGTGCCTTCATCGCAGGGCCTGCAGGGTGTCCAGTAAGGCTGTGTCTCTGGTTGAAGCATTCCAGATCAGGACCTAGAGAGAGAGGGAGACAGAAAGAGAATGAGATAGATGAGAGGAGTGTAAGGAGGGGTAGACAAAGAGACATCCTACGGCCTGTCGTATGCCTCATTACAGCCTAAACGAGTGAGGCTGCGTGAGGAGGAAAGCAACACGGATCTCCCTTCCCCTCCTCATCCATCTCTTCATCTGTCCCTGCAGTCACCCATCAGTCGGCTCTGACCACCCCTGCTCTTCTGTAATCTAGCAGAACTGGCGGGGAACCCCTGGCTGTTCTTAGAACAGTGTTTGACAAGGACTGAATTCACTGGCTTGTGTTTACCGGTCAAAAAGAGAAAGAGTGTGAACACAAGCAGAGTAACTTCAGAGAGAAGCCGAAAGGTTCAGCTGCTGTCAGGGAGATCAGAACAAAAGTAAACACTGGGACTGGCAGGCGTGCTTCTTTTTTTAATCCGCTGCTGCGCTTCCATCTTTCCATTTCTGTCTTTTTCCGTACCGTACCGGCATTCCTGCAGGTGACTCCCTCAGTAACCCTGCCGGCTTGAGGTGCCCAGCCGCTGATGGCAGGGTGTGTGGATTTCTGCTGTTTCTTTTTATAATTTGTCCCGGAAATGTCGACAATCGGCCCCGAGTAATGAGCGGCACTTGCGGTCTTAGTCCTGACAATAGTAGGAAGACCTGCGTTGTGTGTTGGAGAGTGAGAGGGGGTGTGGGCCTGAGTAAACTGCATGTGTGTGTGTGTGTGTATGTTTGTCAGATGCATGTTATAAAACATGGTATACACATTTTATTTGTTACAGTTTCAGCTATAAGGCTGTCTAGTTTATTGTGATTGTTATTGAGACATTGGTGTCTTTTATCATGTGACTTTTTTTTATAACAGCAAAAGAAAATATTATTACAATTTAAAATAACTGTTTTCTATTTAAATATATTTTAAAATGTGCTTTATTCCTGTGTAACAAACCTGCAGCCATTACTCCAGTCTTCGGTGTCACATGATCCTTCAGAAATCATTCTAATATGCTGATTTGCATCAATGTAGAAAAGAGTTGTACTGCATAAAGTATTTATGAAAACCAGATCAAAACAACAGCATTTATTTGAAATAGAAATATTTTATAAATGTCTACTGTCACTTTTTATCAATTTAATCCTTGCTCAATAAAAGTATTAATATTTCGTTTGTAATCTATCTATCGGACAATCTATCTATTTCTCTATCGGTCTGAAATATGTTATAAAACTAATTAAAGGGGTCATATGATGCGATTTCAAGTTTTTCTTTCTCTTTGGAGTGTTACAAGCTGTTCGTGAGTAGATAAGATCCCTAAAGTTGTAAAGACTAAAGTCTCAAACCTAAAAAGATATTCTTTCTAAAAGTTAAGACTGGTCCACACCCTCCTAAAACGCCTTGTTTAAACACGCTCCCACATGTCTATGTCACGATGTGGGAAGATTTGCATAACGCTGCCCAAATGTTCATGCAAACAAAGAAGGCGTAACTTTTATTCTTGCTGTAGTATTGTTGCTGCCGCCATGTCGTGGAGACACTGTGTTTCATTGTGAAAGCGAAACTACTTTGTTTGGCCTTCCAAAAGAGGACGATATCCGCTTCGTTTTGCCTAGAGCTGATCCGTGCTGGTCGCTGAGGGAAATTCATCAACTTCGCATTGTGGATCGCCGGATCGGCTTTCACTGTGGACGAAGCGGAGTCCAACCCAGGGTCGTCACATGTGGTTGCCGCACACCCGCCGGGCCTCCACTCACTCAAGCCCGCCGGCCGGCGCTCACTCTAGCCCACCGGCCTCTGCTCACTCAAGCCCGCTGTGTGTGACACTGTGTGTTTCGTTGTGAAAGCGAAACTACTGGGTTTGGCCTTCCAAAAGAGGACACAACTAGAAATCAGTGGTTAAGTTGTATTTACAACACTGTTCCAGAACAGTTCAACCCAAATATTCAGCATTTTCGCATTTTATGGAGGACTGTTTCCTGATCCTGGGAGAGTAGACTACAATGCCGGCTGTTCTGACTCACAGCCTGTAAGTACGTTTTCATATTTTAAGAATTTGCCACTGACGATTCAAACGCGAGTTTTGAGCAGTGTATAGTAGCGCTTGTTTTCTCCGATCACAAATGCAGACATGGTTTTATGTTTTTGCGGCGCGATGCAACGTAATGCGTAAAAAGACAGTATAAGTCATTATAATCCATAATTATGTCCCCACTGGATGCAACAAATGCCTATAAATGTTTATAATGGGTTTTAATGTTTTTGTCTCGTCGCTCCGGCCGGGACACGGCATCACAGTATGGTAAGGGGTGTAACATTTCCGTCACACGCTTGAGGTATTCGGCCAATCACAACACACTGGATAGCTGGCCAATCACAGGACACCTCGCTTTTCAGACCGATGAGCTTTGTAAAAATCGACGCGTTTCAGAAAGGCGGGGCATAGAGGAGAAACAATAATGTACGGTATGTGGAAAATAATGTGTTTTTTGTACCTTAAACCGCATAAACACCAAATACACAAAATAATGTTCTTTTTAGCAACATCATATGACGCCATTAAACAAATGATAAATTATATAACGTTATATAAATGGCATATTATTATAAATAAATTGATAACAATATTAATCTTAAAATTGTATAATTCAATTATTTTAGATTAATGAGTATTCTAAATTATAATTATTAAGCATTGATGTCTCAAGGTGTGAAAAATGCAGAATGCCATGAGACTGTAAAACAGGAGAAAATTAAATATAAATTATAGTTATTAAATATTGATGTTTCCAGGTGTGAAAAATACTGTATGCCATGAAACAGTAAAACAGAAAAAAATCACTCAAAATGCGGGAGGCAAATGTGTTTAATTTTCATGAAGATACTGCACATAAATCACTGTAGCAGTACTTTCATTACAATTAACACTATTGCATTAACACATTTTCTCCCTACTTTTCCATAATGTCTTAGAATGATTTCAGGACCAAATACTCAAACAGTGTAATGAGTGTATATTTCTAGGGTGTAGGTACTTTTATTAAGAATTCTGTCTCAACTCTACCTGCCTCTTCAGACAGCACAAACCATCCTCTCAGTGAGTCAGTCAATAAGTGTTTGCTAGAGTATTTAAAAGTTTGCCAGGGTGTTGTGTTAATGATGAAGAGAATGACGGCTGTTTGAGGTGTCTGTCAGTGTCTGTGTGTGTGGCATCCCGAGTGACTCGTCAGGCTGAGAGGTGTGAATGCTGGATGACTGTGCTGTGACAGCGAGTGTCAGAGGCGGTGACGGCAGTTCCCGCCGCTGCTTCCCATACCCTGACGAAAAACACAGAAAGAGCTCCATTTCACACCGTGATGGATAGAAGAGCTGATATCAGTCACCTGAGAAAGAGGAACCGCGGTGGGACATTTATCACCTGACCGCTCTTGATATACTTATCAACCATAATATCCCCATGATAAACTTCTAGAATCTTCATAGTACTGTTTTATCATGCTTCTTCTACTTCTTCTAGCATACATTTGGACAGAATTCCCTAGATGTTCTCCCAAAATATGTGAAGGCAAAATAGAAAAAGTACAAATATGTCAAGGATTCTTCATTGTGAGGATCAAACCAGAAAACGTCCGGTTATCATCCTTTAGCCTTAACCACTACCGCACCACCGCCAAAAGGACAGGAAGAGAGGAAACTCATAATAAACACAAGCTGAAATTTATTGCAGATGCACAATATACTAACTGTCATACTGACATGACATTTGTTTGTAGATGAACAGTAAACATGAATTCCTGCACTGGCACAAAAACGCAGACAACAGCTTTGTGTTTTTTTACAGCGCATCTTCTTGCTCCTTTAATCTCCTTTTTTATTTTCAGTTAGTTATTGTCAGACTTTGACAATCAGTCCCGCTCATCTGAGATACAAAAATAGCAGAATAAAGTATGGCTGTGAGCTGAACGAGCCCAAGTAATTAATTAAAAGAGAAGCCGTCCATATACAGGCAATTACGGTCAACAGCAGTCCATGATCAAAGCCGCTGATGACTGCACAGCCTCAAAATACACTCTGTTTTCAAAATCATTAACAAATAACTTGTAAACATGTCATCTCTCTCATTTCAAATACGCACGCTCCTTTGATGGGACTGCTGGACTTAATATAAGGACATGCAGGCATTAATCTGAGCACACATTCTGTATTCCATCTTCAAACCCAGTCCATCATGCAGCAGTTTGTGTTTTTTATTGTTGCTTTACTTGTCAGGATTTGTGAAGATTTAAATGTAGATGCTAGCTTACGAACCCACCTCATTTGTTTGAGTGTTCTGTTTATTTCTGTCAAACTGTTTTTACACTCATGCTATATAAAACTATAATGTAAATAACTTGAGGCTAATTCAGTGGGGCAGCATATTTTTTTAAAATTTAAACTGCCTTCACAAATCAAAAAGAAAATACAGGATGCCTTAGTACCTTACATAGAGTTTAATGTGATGAGACATGCTAGGACAAACTTTTTGTGTGCTTTCTTTTTTTTCTAGTTTACGTGCTAAATTAAAACAAGTAAATCATATATTTTATGCATATTACAATTTCTGCAGAAAACAAAAAAAAAGGCATTTATAATCAAGGATGCATTAAATTGCTAAAAAGTAACAGTAAAGGCATAATGTTAGAAAAGATTCAAAGATATAATGTTACGGAAGATTAAATGTTTTTTTTTTCTTTAAATGTATTCATCAAAGAATCCTGGAAAAATGTATCATGGTTTATGAATTAATTCCTAGTATTAATTCCTAATATCTTTCTTCTCAGGCAAACCAGCTCTCCACACATTTGCTTCCCATTAGCCCTGGCCTGTAAAGCACAAACACCAGTTCCCACAATTTCCCCAGAATGACTGAAACAATTTCTTTAAGGCAAAAGCAGAGAACAGCAGAAACAACTTACGATGGCATCTCAACACCTCTCGCATCTCAGCTCTGGAGATCCTTTACTGTGACAGCATTTACCTAGATATATGCTTACTAGTTCAGATCTCCTCAGGGACCTTGGAGACAGAGACAAATATATGAAGAAAAAATGTAAAAAAAGAAACAACAGATCTCTCTTCATCCAGAACTACTCTTGCTTTTTTTTTTTTTAAATGCAGTTGTCATGATTACGAACAGCTTTAAAATACAGTACAATACCTTTCTGGTGGAGTTCACAAAGATGAGGCAGTAATTACTGTAGTGTGTGTGTTGTATTTTGAGACTTAAAAGGAGATCTTGTGTGACTGAAAGGTGTCGTGAAGGGGTGTAGGAGGTGAGGAGTTGTCAGTCAGCCCCTGAGGAATCGGAAAAGTAGATTGTGGGAAGGAAAGAGAAGCACAGAAAGAGAGAGATGGAGGGAGGGGTTCAAGGAAAGTTAGGAAGTGTGTTTGCTCCGGTGTATAATGAGAGCTCAGAACCCAGTGCGTGTTCCTCCTACGAATGTTCCCTGAGCCTTTCATCAGAGCGCCATCCATTCGCCATCTTTCACAACCTCCTCCACAGTGTTCACACACACATATAAATCCTATATACAGACAAAAGAGTTTGTTTTTATTAATGTATCAAAAACAAAGCACAAAGGTTATTTTTAGTGAATTAGAAACTTACAGCTAACAACCAACTTAAAGACTTAATTCATCATTGCTAAAAAGATGTTTGTTTTTTTATTGAAATTATCTCAACATTTGTATGTCTAATCATTTATACAATGCCATTCAAAAATGTATTTGTTTTTTAAATTCTCCAAGGCTGCATTTTTTGCTGGTTCCCATCATAAGCACACATGCACTCAACACACAAACTGATGTGTTAAGGCTGTGGAACTCATGCACACTCCAACAATGGTTGTCTGAAGAAGGGGTCACTGTGTGTCAAGGAGGCATGCGTGGCATGGTGCCCCTTATTTATTCTCCCTGTTCACCACAAAGTCGTCACAAAGCATCCCATAATGGTGGCTGTGGGCCTGCATTTTAATGAGCCGTTATATGAGAGGTCTGCCTCACAACGAGCTTGTCTTACACAGGTCAGAGGTCGTGACCCCTAGCGCGGCGTGTGTTTACCAGCAGGCAGCGGTGTGGACTTTTGAGTGGAGCTGAGATTAACACACGCTATCATTGGCTGTGGTTAATTTAAAGCCACACTGTCACAGATCCCCCTTCTCACAGTTATTCCATATGGTGACTTCAGCGTTAAAGGGCAACAGTCAAGACCTGTGTGACATACCACAGAGAAAACAGATTGGGGGAACAAATATACATTTTCATTTATGTTTTTAGTGAGTTGTTCATTTTGTTTCCTCCTGGGATTTTTTTTATATGAGATCCAAGTTTAAAGTAGTGTTATTTTTAGTACATTGATGTATTATTTCATATATATTAAATTGTTTTTATTTATGCATGTGACGAGAGGGGCGGGGCCGAGAGCCGTGGGAACGGAGCGAGGCCGGTGGAGTAATTGCGAATGCGCGACACCTGCGCCACTCACCGGTCTCGAGTCTCACGGAGGAGCTCCGGAAGGATATAAAGGAGGAGTGATGACAGGGAAAGACGAGAGAGGACCAGGCCTGGAGTTTATTTTGTGTTTTGGTTTTGTTTGTGCGCGACAGTCGTCCGCGAGGGGCTGTCGCGCTATTTTGAGTTTATTTTATTATTAAAGTTTGTTTGAGTGTTCGCCGGTTCCCGCCTCCTTCTTCCCGACTTATGAACGTTGTTACATTGGTGCCGAAACCCGGGAGGAAGGAGGGGCACGCTGCCAGAGATCCCTCGCCGCTGGGGTGAGTCCGCGGTGCCATCGAGTATGGCGGAGCAGTCTGCCGCCATGGACGCTCGAGGCGGTGGGCTGGAGTGAGTTGCCGGGGGCGGACGAACTCGCTGCCGGCCGCCTGGGATGTGGAGGGACGGCTGCCGTCCGTGAGGGAGCGGAGGAGTC